>NC_042985.1:1483270-1545770 GCF_901001165.1 Salmo trutta | reverse complement strand
AGAGAGAGGTAGAGATAACATGGATGCTATGTGTTAACAGAGAGAGAGGTAGAGATAACATGGATGCTATGTGTTAACAGAGAGAGAGGTAGAGATAACATGGATGCTATGTGTTAACAGAGAGGTAGAGATAACATGGATGCTATGTGTTAACAGAGAGAGAGAGATAGAGATAACATGGATGCTATGTGTTAACAGAGAGAGAGGTAGAGATAACATGGATGCTATGTGTTAACAGAGAGAGAGGTAGAGATAACATGGATGCTATGTGTTAACAGAGAGAGAGAGGGAGAGATAACATGGATGCTATGTGTTAACAGAGAGAGAGGTAGAGATAACATGGATGCTATGTGTTAACAGAGAGAGAGGTAGAGATAACATGGATGCTATGTGTTAACAGAGAGAGAGGTAGAGATAACATGGATGCTATGTGTTAACAGAGAGAGAGGTAGAGATAACATGGATGCTATGTGTTAACAGAGAGAGAGGTAGAGATAACATGGATGCTATGTGTTAACAGAGAGAGAGGTAGAGATAACATGGATGCTATGTGTTAACAGAGAGAGAGAGATAGAGATAACATGGATGCTATGTGTTAACAGAGAGAGAGGTAGAGATAACATGGATGCTATGTGTTAACAGAGAGAGAGAGATAGAGATAACATGGATGCTATGTGTTAACAGAGAGAGAGGTAGAGATAACATGGATGCTATGTGTTAACAGAGAGAGGTAGAGATAACATGGATGCTATGTGTTAACAGAGAGAGGTAGAGATAACATGGATGCTATGTGTTAACAGAGAGAGAGGTAGAGATAACATGGATGCTATGTGTTAACAGAGAGAGAGGTAGAGATAACATGGATGCTATGTGTTAACAGAGAGAGAGGTAGAGATAACATGGATACTATGTGTTAACAGAGAGAGAGGTAGAGATAACATGGATGCTATGTGTTAACAGAGAGAGAGAGATAGAGATAACATGGATGTTATGTGTTAACAGAGAGAGAGAGGGAGAGATAACATGGATGTTATGTGTTAACAGAGAGAGAGGTAGAGATAACATGGATGTTATGTGTTAACAGAGAGAGAGAGGGAGAGATAACATGGATGCTATGTGTTAACAGAGAGAGAGGTAGAGATAACATGGATGTTATGTGTTAACATAAACATTAGTCCAGCAGGTTTTTATCACACCTTATTCTATTCATCAGCTGCTCACAGAGACCTTGGTTAGTTTAATCAGGCATGTTAGAGCAGGGCTGGAGTACAATCCTGCAGGAGGAGGGTTAGCCAAACAATAATGACTGTAACAGAGACACCAAACCCCCTCCTTCCTTAATGCAGAGACACCAAACCCCCTCATTCCTTAATGACAGAGACACCAAACCCCCTCCTTCCTTAATGACAGAGACACCAAACCCCCTCTTTCCTTAATGACAGAGACACCAAACCCCCACCTTCCTTAATGACAGAGACACCAAACCCCCTCCTTCCTTAATGACAGAGACACCAAACCCCCTCCTTCCTTAATGGCAGAGACACCAAACCCCCTCCTTTCTTAATGGCAGAGACACCAAACCCCCTCCTTCCTTAATGGCAGAGACACCAAACCCCCTCCTTCCTTAATGACAGAGACACCAAACCCCCTCCTTCCTTAATGGCAGAGACACCAAACCCCCTCCTTCCTTAATGGCAGAGACACCAAACCCCCTCCTTCCTTAATGGCAGAGACACCAAACCCCCTCCTTCCTTAATGACAGAGACACCAAACCCCCTCCTTCCTTAATGACAGAGACACCAAACCCCCTCCTTGCTTAATGACAGAGACACCAAACCCCCTCCTTCCTTAATGACAGAGACACCTAACCCCCTCCTTCCTTAATGGCAGAGACACCGAACCCCCTCTTTCCATAATGGTAGAGACACCAAACCCCCTCCTTCCTTAATGTTAGAGACACCAAACCCGCTCCTTGCTTAATGACAGAGACACCAAACCCCCTCCTTCCTTAATGACAGAGACACCGAACCCCCTCCTTCCTTAATGGCAGAGACACCGAACCCCCTCTTTCCTTAATGACAGAGACACCAAACCCCCTCCTTCCTTAATGACAGAGACACCAAACACCCTCCTTCCTTAATGACAGAGACACCAAACCCCCTCCTTCCTTAATGGCAGAGACACCAAACCCCCTCTTTCCTTAATGACAGAGACACCAAACCCCCTCCTTCCTTAATGACAGAGACACCAAACCCCCTCCTTCCTTAATGACAAAGACACCAAACCCCCTCCTTCCTTAATGGCAGAGACACCGAACCCCCTCTTTCCTTAATGACAGAGACACCAAACCCCCTCCTTCCTTAATGGCAGAGACACCGAACCCTCTTTCCTTAATGGCAGAGACACCGAACCCCCTCTTTCCTTAATGACAGAGACACCAAACCCCCTCCTTCCTAAATGACAGAGACACCAAACCATGTGGTGTGGTGTAATTGAAATCCAAACAACACGTGTCATCTCTGTTTTCAGTGGGGTTCCTCTGTCTATCTGTGTTACAAGAAGTCTGTGGCCAAAACCAACACCATAGCCTACAAAGCAGGTGAGTGAACGTCCCTGGAAGAGGAGAAATGACATTTATCTGTAGAAATCCCGGAGCTAAGACATGTATCTCCTGCACAGCACACAGGAGGTGAAATATCTCCGCAGTTAGGATGATATTATTGCCGGTCTTAAAACAGACATTTGTCCTGGTATATCATATACACATGGCCACAATCAAGAAGTACAACTAGCCGTTTAATGGCAATTAGCATTACATGGGCTGCTATATAGGTGATGTTTTCTCTTGGTAGGGTCAGGCACTGTAGAGCAGTACTATCCCCGTAGAGCCCAGTCACTGTCCAAGGTCCTGTAGTATGGCTGCTTCACACTGACTTTAAAATGTGTTTATTTAACCTTTATTTAACCAGAGGGAGTGATAAGCAGTCCCTCTGGCCAGTTCTTTTCATCTGAAACACAATGAGCCCCATTGATGGACAGGCTGACGTTCCATTTGACTGATGCATTGTCCCAATTGGTACCCTATTCCCTATAGGTCTTGGTCAAAAGTAGTGCACAACATAGGGAAAAGGGGGCCATTTGGGACGCAAACCTGATGTTCCTCTGGAGACTCCCTCCAACCCCCTGCTCTGCTGTACCAGAGAATACATGATACTCCCTCCAACCCCCTGCTCTGCTGTACCAGATAATACATGATACTCCCTTCAACCCCCTGCTCTGCTGTATCAGAGAATACATGATACTCCCTCCAACCCTCTGCTCTGCTCTACCAGAGAATACATGATACTCCCTCCAACCCCCTGCTCTGCTGTACCAGAGAATACATGATACTCCCTCCAACCCCCTGCTCTGCTGTACCAGAGAATACATGATACTCCCTCCAACCCCCTGCTCTGCTGTACCAGAGAATACATGATACTCCCTCCAACCCCCTGCTCTGCTGTACCAGAGAATACATGATACTCCCTCCAACCCCCTGCTCTGCTGTACCAGAGAATACATGATACTCCCTCCAACCCCCTGCTCTGCTGTACCAGAGAATACATGATACTCCCTCCAACCCCCTGCTCTGCTGTATCAGAGAATACATGATACTCCCTCCAACCCCCTGCTCTGCTGTACCAGATAATACATGATACTCCCTCTAACCCCCTGCTCTGCTGTATCAGAGAATACATGATACTCCCTCCAACCCCCTTCTCTGCTGTATCAGAGAATACATGATACTCCCTCCAACCCCCTGCTCTGCTGTACCAGAGAATACATGATACTTCTATATCTAACATTCACAGACAAAAGTCTCCAGCTGCTCATTTTGACTAATGAAAGGTTTCGGTACTTTTTGGTGCAGGTACATTGTGGTACTTGTCATTTTTATGCTAATTCTCTGGTTTTGAGTCATTCATGTTTATAACAGGGTTTGGATTCTCCCTGGTTGGATGTTGAGTCATTCATGTTTATAACAGGGTTTGGATTCTCCCTGGTTGGCTGGTGAGTCATTCATGTTTATAACAGGGTTTGGATTCTCCCTGGTTGGATGGTGAGTCATTCATGTTTATAACAGGGTTTGGATTCTCTCTGGTTGGCTGGTGAGTCATTCATGTTTATAACAGGGTTTGGATTCTCTCTGGTTGGCTGGTGAGTCATTCATGTTTATAACAGGGTTTGGATTCTCCCTGGTTGGCTGGTGAGTCATTCATGTTTATAACAGGGTTTGGATTCTCCCTGGTTGGATGGTGAGTCATTCATGTTTATAACAGGGTTTGGATTCTCTCTGGTTGGCTGGTGAGTCATTCATGTTTATAACAGGGTTTGGATTCTCTCTGGTTGGCTGGTGAGTCATTCATGTTTATAACAGGGTTTGGATTCTCTCTGGTTGGCTGGTGAGTCATTCATGTTTATAACAGGGTTTCGATTCTCTCTGGTTGGATGGTGAGTCATTCATGTTTATAACAGGGTTAGGATTCTCTCTGGTGAGTGAGTAAATGTGGACACTTTTTTTCTCTACACTTCATTGTGACGATAAATGGTTGTAACTTTTTTCTCACACAGTTATTTGGTTGTTCAATGCAAATGCTCTAGTGATGAGTCATGGATGTTGACAGCAGGGTAGGAGGGATTATGGTTGGCTGGTGTATCAGAGATTCTCCCTGGTTGGCTGGTGTATCAGAGATTCTCCCTGGTTGGCTGGTGTATCAGAGATTCTCCCTGGTTGGCTGGTGTATCAGAGATTCTCCCTGGTTGGCTGGTGTATCAGAGATTCTCCCTGGTTGGCTGGTGTATCAGAGATTCTCCCTGGTTGGCTGATGTATCAGAGATTCTCCCTGGTTGGCTGGTGTATCAGAGATTCTCCCTGGTTGGCTGGTGTATCAGAGATTCTCCCTGGTTGGCTGGTGTATCAGAGATTCTCCCTGGTTGGCTGGTGTATCAGAGATTCTCCCTGGTTGGCTGGTGTATCAGAGATTCTCCCTGGTTGGCTGACGTATCAGAGATTCTCCCTGGTTGGCTGACGTATCAGAGATTCTCCCTGGTTGGCTGGTGTATCAGAGATTCTCCCTGGTTGGCTGGTGTATCAGAGATTCTCCCTGGTTGGCTGGTGTATCAGAGATTCTCCCTGGTTGGCTGGTGTATCAGAGATTCTCCCTGGTTGGCTGGTGTATCAGAGATTCTCCCTGGTTGGCTGGTGTATCAGAGATTCTCCCTGGTTGGCTGGTGTATCAGAGATTCTCCCTGGTTGGCTGGTGTATCAGAGATTCTCCCTGGTTGGCTGACGTATCAGAGATTCTCCCTGGTTGGCTGATGTATCAGAGATTCTCCCTGGTTGGCTGGTGTATCAGAGATTCTCCCTGGTTGGCTGGTGTATCAGAGATTCTCCCTGGTTGGCTGGTGTATCAGAGATTCTCCCTGGTTGGCTGGTGTATCAGAGATTCTCCCTGGTTGGCTGGTGTATCAGAGATTCTCCCTGGTTGGCTGATGTATTAGATATTTTCCCTGGTTGGCTGATGTATTAGATATTTTCCCTGGTTGGCTGATGTATCAGAGATTCTCCCTGGTTGGCTGACGTATCAGAGATTCTCCCTGGTTGGCTGACGTATCAGAGATTCTTCCTGGTTGGCTGACGTATCAGAGATTCTTCCTGGTTGGCTGATGAGCCAGTAAGAGGCAGCGATATATCCATGAGGATATGGACCAGGCAGGGTGTGAGAGAGAGAGAGAGAGAGACAGAGAGAGACAGAGAGACAGAGAGAGAGAGAGAGAGAGAGAGAGAGAGACAGAGAGAGAGAGAGCGAGACAGAGAGAGAGACAGAGAGAGACAGAGAGACAGAGAGAGAGAGATAGAGAGAGACAGAGAGACAGAGAGAGAGAGAGACAGAGAGAGAGAGAGACATGAGAGAGAGAGAGAGACAGAGAGAGAGAGAGAGAGACATGAGAGAGACAGAGAGAGAGAGAGAGACATGAGAGAGACAGAGAGAGAGAGAGAGAGAGAGAGAGAGAGAGTTGCATGAGAACATACTGTAGTCTGCAGTGATGTGCTGCTGGTGTGTTAAGACTTGTTAAGACTTTGTTAAGACGTGTTGTGGCGTGTTGTGAGACAGACAGTGTTCTGGGTTAAACACTGTTAATGATGCCAATACACGCTCCTAGAGCCTTAAAGAGATACTTCACCCAAGTAAGAAAATGACTCCCTTTCTTTGGGACATCATGGTGCTCACCAGTCACCAGTAATTACTGGGCTAGGCCTAAGTGTAGCTAATTGGTGTCTATGGACAATGACTAGGCCTAATTAACAAAGACTTCATTATCTGTCAGCGACTGCTTAGTGCTACAGGAACTGCCTAGTGTTGCATGTAATGATGATTATGATCATATCCTGATACATTAACTGAGAGATAGTCCTCTATCAACCCATAGCTGCCTAGTGGTTCATTACAATAGAAACATTCTACATTAACCCATAGCTGTTTAGTGGTTAATTACAATATAAACGTTCTACGTTAACCCATAGCTGTTTAGTGGTTCATTACAATAGAAATAATCTATAATAACCCATAGCTGTTTAGTGGTTCATTACAATAGAAACATTCTACATTAACCCATAGCTGTTTAGTGGTTAATTACAATATAAACGTTCTACATTAACCCATAGCTGTTTAGTGGTTCATTACAATAGAAATATTCTACATTAACCCATAGCTGTTTAGTGGTTAATTACAATAGAAACGTTCTACATTAACCCATAGCTGTTTAGTGGTTAATTACAATAGAAACATTCTACATTAACCCATAGCTGTTTAGTGGTTAATTACAATAGAAACATTCTACATTAACCCATAGCTGTTTAGTGGTTAATTACAATAGAAACATTCTACATTAAGCCATAGCTGTTTAGTGGTTAATTACAATAAAAACATTCTACATTAAGCCATAGCTGTTTAGTGGTTAATTACAATAGAAACATTCTACATTAACCCATAGCTGTTTAGTGGTTAATTACAATAGAAACATTCTACATTAACCCATAGCTGTTTAGCAGTTAATCACAATAGAAACATTCTACATTAACCCATAGCTGTTTAGTGGTTAATTACAATAGAAACATTCTACATTAACCCATAGCTGTTTAGTGGTTAATTACAATAGAAACATTCTACATTAAGCCATAGCTGTTTAGTGGTTAATTACAATAGAAACATTCTACATTAAGCCATAGCTGTTTAGTGGTTAATTACAATAGAAACATTCTACATTAACCCATAGCTGTTTAGTGGTTAATTACAATATAAACATTCTACATTAACCCATAGCTGTTTAGTGGTTAATTACAATAGAAACATTCTACATTAAGCCATAGCTGTTTAGTGGTTAATTACAATAGAAACATTCTACATTAACCCATAGCTGTTTAGTGGTTAATTACAATATAAACATTCTACATTAACCCATAGCTGTTTAGTGGTTGATTACAATATAAACGTTCTACATTAACCCATAGCTGTTTAGTGGTTAATTACAATAGAAACATTCTACATTAACCCATAGCTGTTTAGTGATTAATTACAATAGAAACATTCTACATTAACCCATAGCTGTTTAGTGGTTAATTACAATAGAAACATTCTACATTAACCCCCATTTTATTGAGGTGTGATCTCCTTTATTGAGTTATCTCTCTCTCTCTCCCTGTCCTTCCCTCCCTCTCCCTCTCCCCTCCTTCCCTCCCCTCTCCTTCATTCCTTTCCTCTCCCTCTCCCCTCCTTCCGTCCCCTCTTCTTCATTCCTACCCCCTCTCTCTCTCCCTCCCCCTCTCCTTCTCTCCCCCTCCCTCCCCCACTCCCTCCCTCCCTCCCTCCAGGTCTGTTTAGCAGGTATCCTGAGGAGGACTATGAGTCTTTCCCCCTGCCTGAGTCCGTGTCTCTGTTCTGTCTGCCCATGGGGGCCACCATCGAGGCCTGGCCGGCCCAGACCAAATACTCCCTGCCTGTCTTCTCCACCTTCGTACTGACCGGATCCTCTGGAGAGAAGGTAACACACACATGAGCGTTCATGCAGGCAGGCATGCACACACACACACACACACACACACACACACACACACACACACACACACACACACACACACACACACACACACACACACACACACACACACACACACACACACACACACACACACACACACACACACACACACCCCTAACCTTTTGAGAATGGTTATTCCACCATACACACCCGTCCACATGCATGCAGTAGGTCCAAGGAATGTTATCTTAACAAACAAACACGCACACACACACACTCTCACACACGTGGACACACATACACACACTCTCACACACGTGGACACACATACACACACTCTCACACACGTGGACACACATCCACACCTCCGGGAACACTTATACCTCCTACATACACACATGCAGCTAAAGGAATGTTATCCCACCGAACACACACACACTGACACACACACACCTACGCATTTGTATTTATTATGGATCCCCATTAGTTCCTGCCAAGGCAGCAGATACTCTTCCTGGGGTTTATTATGGATCCCCATTAGTTCCTGCCAAGGCAGCAGATACTCTTCCTGGGGTTTATTATGGATCCCCATTAGTTCCTGCCAAGGCAGCAGATACTCTTCCTGGGGTTTATTATGGATCCCCATTAGTTCCTGCCAAGGCAGCAGATACTCTTCCTGGGGTTTATTATGGATCCCCATTAGTTCCTGCCAAGGCAGCAGATACTCTTCCTGGGGTTTATTATGGATCCCCATTAGTTCCTGCCGAGGCAGCAGCTACTCTTCCTGGGGTTTATTATGGATCCCCATTAGTTCCTGCCAAGGCAGCAGATACTCTTCCTGGGGTTTATTATGGATCCCCATTAGTTCCTGCCAAGGCAGCAGATACTCTTCCTGGGGTTTATTATGGATCCCCATTAGTTCCTGCCAAGGCAGCAGATACTCTTCCTGGGGTTTATTATGGATCCCCATTAGTTCCTGCCAAGGCAGCAGATACTCTTCCTGGGGTTTATTATGGATCCCCATTAGTTCCTGCCAAGGCAGCAGATACTCTTCCTGGGGTTTATTATGGATCCCCATTAGTTCCTGCCAAGGCAGCAGATACTCTTCCTGGGGTTTATTATGGATCCCCATTAGTTCCTGCCGAGGCAGCAGCTACTCTTCCTGGGGTTTATTATGGATCCCCATTAGTTCCTGCCAAGGCAGCAGATACTCTTCCTGGGGTTTATTATGGATCCCCATTAGTTCCTGCCAAGGCAGCAGATACTCTTCCTGGGGTTTATTATGGATCCCCATTAGTTCCTGCCAAGGCAGCAGATACTCTTCCTGGGGTTTATTATGGATCCCCATTAGTTCCTGCCAAGGCAGCAGATACTCTTCCTGGGGTTTATTATGGATCCCCATTAGTTCCTGCCAAGGCAGCAGATACTCTTCCTGGGGTTTATTATGGATCCCCATTAGTTCCTGCCAAGGCAGCAGATACTCTTCCTGGGGTTTATTATGGATCCCCATTAGTTCCTGCCAAGGCAGCAGATACTCTTCCTGGGGTTTATTATGGATCCCCATTAGTTCCTGCCAAGGCAGCAGATACTCTTCCTGGGGTTTATTATGGATCCCCATTAGTTCCTGCCAAGGCAGCAGATACTCTTCCTGGGGTCTAAACACATTAAAGCACTTACATCACACACAAAACAAAAGATATGGTGTGTGTAATACCACCATACAATAATATTACACTGTACGTGTGCTAGCGTGTGTGTGTGTGTGCGTGCGTGTGCGTGTGCGTGTGTGTGTGTGTGTGTGGTTAATTTAGGGGTTAATTACAATAGTAATTAACCACTGGGACTGTGTCTCTTCACAGTCCCCACTGTTCCATAGGTCTTATTTTATCTGTTTTATTTATTTATTTGATTCTACTTCTTGCATCAGTTACCTGATGTGGAATAGAGTTCCATGTAGTCATGGCTCTACGTAGTACTGTGAGCCTCCCATAGTCTGTTCTGGACTTGGGGACTGTGAAGAGACCTCTTGTGGCTTGTCTACCTCTTGTGGCAGACGTTGACACATTAACACACAACAACAGCTGAGGAGGCCTCAGCCAAAACATTACCCATACTGGGGCACCAGGAAACCACGGTGACGCACAGCACACGCCAGCAGTGAAAGTGGGTCACACACACACACACACACACACACACACACACACACACACACACACACACACACACACACACACACACACACACACATACACACACACACAAGAATGAAATGGAACAGATACAACCAGAAATAGATAGGCAGTCACAGCTGCCGGAAGGATCTTGGCTTCAAAGAGTAACCACCAAGGAGAAACACCACAGTGACAGGCAGCAAGGTAACAGCTAGCTAGTAGCTAGCTAGCTTATCTGTAAACACCACAATGACAGGCAGCAGGGTAACAGCTAGCTAGTAGCTAACAGTAGCTAGCAGGGTAACAGCTAGTAGCTAGCTAGCTTATCTGTAAACACCACAGTGACAGGCAGCAAGGTTACAGCTAGCTAGTAGCTAGCTAGCTTATCTGTAAACACCACAATGACAGGCAGCAGGGTAACAGCTAGCTAGTAGCCAGCTAGCTTATCTGTAAACACCACAGTGACAGGCAGCGGGGTAACAGCTAGCTAGTAGCTAGCTTATCTGTAAACACCACAATGACAGGCAGCGGGGTAACAGCTAGTAGCTAGCTAGCTTATCTGTAAACACCACAATGACAGGCAGCGGGGTAACAGCTAGTAGCTAGCTAGCTTATCTGTAAACACCACAGTGACAGGCAGCGGGGTAACAGCTAGCTAGTAGCTAGCTAGCTTATCTGTAAACACCACAGTGAGAGGCAGCGGGGTAACAGCTAGCTAGTAGCTTGATTGAGCTTGCCTAGGCTTAGTGGACCTATTGAATACTAGCTAAAATACAACCCCGTTGGGGTCTGAAAGTGGAGCCATGTGGTGAAACCCAGGTCTGAATAAAACTAGTAGGACCTGAACCCAGGTCTAAATAAAACTAATAGGACCTGAACCCAGGTCTGAATAAAACTAGTAGGACCTGAACCCAGGTCTAAATAAAGCTAATAGGACCTGAACCCAGGTCTGAATAAAACTAGTAGGACCTGAACCCAGGTCTAAATAAAACTAATAGGACCTGAACCCAGGTCTGAATATAACTAGTAGGACCTGAACCCAGGTCTAAATAAAACTAATAGGACCTGAACCCAGGTCTTAATAAAACTAGTAGGACCTGAACCCAGGTCTAAATAAAACTAATAGGACCTGAACCCAGGTCTAAATAAAACTAATAGGACCTGAACCCAGGTCTAAATAAAACTAATAGGACCTGAACCCAGGTCTAAATAAAACTAATAGGACCTGAACCCAGGTCTGAATAAAACTAGTAGGACCTGAACCCAGGTCTAAATAAAACTAGTAGGACCTGAACCCAGGTCTGAATAAAACTAGTAGGACCTGAACCCAGGTCTAAATAAAACTAATAGGACCTGAACCCAGGTCTAAATAAAACTAATAGGACCTGAACCCAGGTCTAAATAAAACTAATAGGACCTGAACCAAGGTCTGAATAAAACTAATAGGACCTGAACCCAGGTCTGAATAAAACTAGTAGGACCTGAACCCAGGTCTGAATTAAACTAATAGGACCTGAACCCAGGTCTGAATAAAACTAATAGGACCTGAACCCAGGTCTGAATAACACTAATAGGACCTAAACCCAGGTCTGAATAAAACTAATAGGACCTGAACCCAGGTCTGAATAAAACTAACAGGACCTGAACCCAGGTCTGAATTAAACTAATAGGACCTGAACCCGGGTCTGAATAAAACTAATAGGACCTGAACCCAGGTCTGAATAAAACTAACAGGACCTGAACCCAGGTCTAAATAAAACTAACAGGACCTGAACCCAGGTCTGAATAAAACTAGTAGGACCTGAACCCAGGTCTGAATAAAACTAGTAGGACCTGAACCCAGGTCTGAATTAAACTAATAGGACCTGAACCCAGGTCTGAATAAAACTAATAGGACCTGAACCCAGGTCTGAATAAAACTAGTAGGACCTGAACCCAGGTCTGAATAAAACTAGTAGGACCTGAACCCAGGTCTGAATAAAACTAATAGGACCTGAACCCAGGATAGCTACGGTAGCGCCGGGCTTAAAACGACCAGGGGTCAAAACGACGGCCGACGTGCAACCACTCTGTTTGGTTCTGTCTGTCTCTTGGCTGACCCAACCGTGTGTGTGTGTGTGTGTGTGTGTGTGTGTGTGTGTGTGTGTGTGTGTGTGTGTGTGTGTGTGTGTGTGTGTGTGTGTGTGTGTGTGTGTGTGTGTGTGTGTGGTAGGTGAGCTGTGTTTTCCTGGCCAAGGTCAAAGAGACAGTCAGGAGGTCCTGGTGTCCTGCCTCTCATTCTGCTCACAGACCAGGCTTCCCTTTAAACTGAGCATGTCAGCCGCTGACCCAGACATTTACTAACACAAAGTATGAACACTTTACAGCATACAGGACAATGCATTCTGTCCACACAGGCAGTACACACCCTGACTGAAGGCTGTTCTATACTAGACTATACCCCCTGACTGAAGACTGTTCTGTACTAGACTATACCCCCTGACTGAAGGCTGTTCTGTACTAGACTATACCCCCTGACTGAAGGCTGTTCTGTACTAGACTATACCCCCTGACTGAAGGCTGTTCTATACTAGACTATACCCCCTGACTGAAGGCTGTTCTGTACTAGACTATACCCCCTGACTGAAGGCTGTTCTGTACTAGACTATACCCCCTTCTGGGAACAGTTAGTAAATTACCTAAATACAGTAGGAGATCAGAAAAGCCTTTTGGCTGTGATCCAGACTGTATATTATGATGTTATGTGATCTGTCTCTACGAGCATAATACTGGGTTTCCAGGAATCAAACTGCTCTGTGTTTGTCTCTAGGATTATGCTAGATTTAGAATGTGTAGAGAGAGAAGGTAAAAACACAGAGAGCTCGTACAAGGTCAGATGTAGACAGAGAGGGTAACCCAGCTGGTACAAGGTCAGATGTAGACAGAGAGGGTAAAGACAGAGAGAGAGAGTAACCTAGCTGGTACAAGGTCAGATGTAGACAGAGAGGGTAAAGACAGAGAGAGAGAGTAACCTAGCTGGTACAAGGTCAGATGTAGACAGAGAGAGGGTAACCCAGCTGGTACAAGGTCAGATGTAGACAGAGAGAGGGTAACCCAGCTGGTACAAGGTCAGATGTAGACAGAGAGGGTAAAGACAGAGAGAGAGAGTAACCCAGCTGGTACAAGGTCAGATGTAGACAGAGAGGGTAAAGACAGAGAGAGAGAGTAACCCAGCTGGTACAAGGTCAGATGTAGGCAGAGAGGGTAAAGACAGAGAGAGAGAGTAACCCAGCTGGTACAAGGTCAGATGTAGACAGAGAGGGTAAAGACAGAGAGAGAGAGTAACCCAGCTGGTACAAGGTCAGATGTAGACAGAGAGGGTAAAGACAGAGAGAGAGAGTAACCCAGCTGGTACAAGGTCAGATATATTTATTGCTTTTTAAATGTTTAGGGATTTTTCTGCATAGAAAATGATTGGGCGGGCCTCTTAAGTCCAAAGAGGGCTCCTTGCCAAGCCCCCGGCCACGCCCACCACCAAAGTCCCTTTTTGATCCGGAGAAAACCCTGATTCTTATTGAAGTTTCACTGAGAAGCACGATGGTTAATGGTTGATTATGGTGCACTAGATACAAGAATTACAATACTAACTCTGTGTAGTTCATGTATGTTTTCCAGTCAGAGTATGATCGGTCGGAGATCCGGCTCCTCGCTCACAGAGTACCGCTCCACGTCCATTCCAACCGCTCTGCTAAAAACCGCTCCTCGCTCACAGGAAGAAAAAAATCTAGCTGCTCCAAATTCCCTCCATTCATTATAATCACCATTTAACCAACACCCATCTATTGTTGTGACTACCTGGACCTACCATTTAACCAACACCCATCTATTGTTGTGACTACCTGGACCTACCATTTAACCAACACTCATCTATTGTTGTGACTACCTGGACCTACCGTTTAACCAACACCCATCTATTGTTGTGACTACCTGGACCTACCATTTAACCAACACTCATCTATTGTTATGACTACCTGGACCTACCATTTAACCAACACTCATCTATTGTTATGACTACCTGGACCTACCATTTAACCAACACCCATCTATTGTTGTGACTACCTGGACCTACCATTTAACCAACACCCATCTATTGTTGTGACTACCTGGACCTACCATTTAACCAACACCCATCTATTGTTGTGACTACCTGGACCTACCGTTTAACCAACACCCATCTATTGTTGTGACTACCTGGACCTACCATTTAACCAACACCCATCTATTGTTGTGACTACCTGGACCTACCATTTAACCAACACCCATCTATTGTTGTGACTACCTGGACCTACCATTTAACCAACACCCATCTATTGTTGTGACTACCTGGACCTACCATTTAACCAACACCCATCTATTGTTGTGACTACCTGGACCTACCATTTAACCAACACCCATCTATTGTTGTGACTACCTGGACCTACCATTTAACCAACACTCATCTATTGTTGTGACTACCTGGACCTACCGTTTAACCAACACCCATCTATTGTTGTGACTACCTGGACCTACCATTTAACCAACACTCATCTATTGTTATGACTACCTGGACCTACCATTTAACCAACACTCATCTATTGTTATGACTACCTGGACCTACCATTTAACCAACACCCATCTATTGTTGTGACTACCTGGACCTACCATTTAACCAACACTCATCTATTGTTGTGACTACCTGGACCTACCGTTTAACCAACACCCATCTATTGTTGTGACTACCTGGACCTACCATTTAACCAACACTCATCTATTGTTATGACTACCTGGACCTACCATTTAACCAACACTCATCTATTGTTATGACTACCTGGACCTACCATTTAACCAACACCCATCTATTGTTGTGACTACCTGGACCTACCATTTAACCAACACCCATCTATTGTTGTGACTACCTGGACCTACCATTTAACCAACACCCATCTATTGTTGTGACTACCTGGACCTACCGTTTAACCAACACCCATCTATTGTTGTGACTACCTGGACCTACCGTTTAACCAACACCCATCTATTGTTGTGACTACCTGGACCTACCATTTAACCAACACCCATCTATTGTTGTGACTACCTGGACCTACCATTTAACCAACACCCATCTATTGTTGTGACTACCTGGACCTACCATTTAACCAACACCCATCTATTGTTGTGACTACCTGGACCTACCATTTAACCAACACCCATCTATTGTTGTGACTACCTGGACCTACCATTTAACCAACACTCTGAATAGGATACATGTCATATTAAACACCATATAAACACTCTGAATAGGCTACATGTCATATTAAACAGCATATAAACACTGACTAGGATACATGTCATATTAAACAGCATATAAACACTCTGAATAGGCTACATGTCATATTAAACAGTATAAACACTCTGAAAAGGCTTCATGTCATATTAAACATCATATAAACACTCTAAATAGGATACATGTCATATTAAACAGCATATAAACACTCTGAATAGGATACATGTCATATTAAACAGCATATAAACACTCTGAATAGGCTACATGTCATATTAAACAGTATAAACACTCTGAATAGGCTACATGTCATATTAAACACCATATAAACACTCTGAATAGTATACATGTCATATTAAACACCATATAAACACTGAATAGGATACATGTCATATTAAACACCATATAAACACTCTGAATAGGATACATGTAATATTAAACAGTATATAAACACTGAATTGGCTACATGTCATATTAAACACCATATAAACACTCTGAATAGGATACATGTAATATTAAACAGTATATAAACACTCTGAATTGGCTACATGTCATATTAAACACCATATAAACACTCTGAATAGGCTACATGTCATATTAAACAGCATATAAACACTCTGAATAGGATACATGTCATATTAAACAGCATATAAACACTCTGAATAGGATACATGTCATATTAAACACCATATAAACACTCTGAATAGGCTACATGTCATATTAAACAGCATATAAACACTCTGAATAGGATACATTTTACATTTTTTTATAGGTAGGCCTAAATGTTTTCAGGCAAAATAACCCAATCAAACCAGAAGGCTCCCTGAAAGAGGTAATATGCTAGGCCTATTGGGCCAAAATCAGTTATGGCCTATTGTATAGATAAGAGAACAAAAATGAAAGAAACTTTTAAGAGATCTGAATTTTTTGTTCATAAATGCTTTGCTACAATGACACACTTAGTTATCTACATACCTCATTCATTTCTGTTAGCATGTACACACAGTACACCATCATGCTTTCAGGATTAGGTGTCTTTTCAGATTCCACGTGATTCTTTAGTTGTGGACACTACATCACCACACTCCCTCTCTTGCTCTTGGTTCCTTCTCGTCTTTGTAAGTCACCTTGATTTAACACCTGTGTGTTTTATCAGTTTCTTTATGAAAATATTTAGTGAACTCCATGACAGTAGCTAAAGCAAGGGGCTATAGCAGCACACAAGTAGACGATACAGATGCATGCTGGGACGGGCATTCCCAGAGCTCATGTAGTGTGCGCTCCAGCCTTTGGGAAACTCGCCCCGCGCTCCAGTCAAATTGGACACCCTCCACTCCTCGCTCCACTACTCGCTCCAGCTCCTCGCTCCACTCCTCGCTCCACTACTCGCTCCACTACTCGCTCCACTCCTTGCTCCAGCTCCTCGCTCCACTACTCGCTCCAGCTCCTCGCTCCACTCCTTGCTCCAGCTCCTCGCTCCAGCTCCTCGTTTCACTCGACTGACGTTCTCTGGTTCCAGTCAGCTGTTTGGCAACAGATACATATGTGCCCCTATATCTATGTACTAATGGTTCCATCCTGACGTATATCTGTGTGTTTCCTCATCTCAGGTGTACGGTGCAGCCATCCAGTTCTACGAGCCCTACTCCCAGGACTGTCTGACCGACCAGCAGCGCTCTCAGCTGGGTCTGCCGGGGCTGGACCACGGGCCCTCTTCCCCAGCCACTTCCCCATCCACCCCAGCTCCGGGCCCCAGGGCGTTACACACCAACAAGTGTATCTGTTTGCTGTCTCACTGGCCCTTCTTTGACGCCTTCCGCAAGTTCCTCACCTTCCTCTATCGATACTCCATCTCTGGACCTCACACCCTGCCCATCGAGAAGTGAGCACCGTGTGAATTCTATCAATTATGACACAGCAGACATTTGTGGTATCAACTGCAGCACTTGAACCCATTGGCCTTGGTGTTGCTAGGACCATGCTGAGCCACTGTCCTTTATAAGTGCCCAGTGTTGTCAGTGACCCTGTATGACACTGCCTGTGTTATCTGACAGCTCTGTATAGGACAGGCACCATACCCAGGCACTTTGTACATAGATATACTGTAGACACAGTCCCTAGAAGATTGAACAATTCCAAATGGTTTCCAGTCCACTAAATAAACACCAGAGGCTATGTTTAGATGAAGTGTTTGCCGACACAGTTCAACAGGCCATTGTTTTGGTCAGGTGGCAGTGTAGTGGCAGAACTCTATGTAAATCTACCCCCCTGTCCCAGACGGTGTGATGACAGATTAGGCTCACCTCCTCCTCAGGGTTATTTCTGACCTCATATCTTGTCATTCTTCTTCTTCTTCCTGTCAGGCACATCTCCCACTTCATGCACAAGGTCCCCTTCCCCTCCTCCCAGAGGCCCAGGATACTGGTGCAGGTGAGTTAAGGCCTCCATGGTTCTGGCTGCCATGTAATGTCTGTGGTTTCTGTCAGTGTGTGTCTCTGTTCACTACTAAACCATGTCTGACTCTGTCTTGATCATAATCAGCATTCTTTTAATAGTGTTTTTATCAAAGTTCTTTACATTGTATTGAGGTAACGTACCCCTTCTAGCACCAATCTCTGGCAACAGAGACACTACTGGTTATATGGGAGTGTTTCATAAGACACCTGTGAAATGAAGCACGGCAGCCATTTTGTGCCAGACCTGTCCCCACCACACTATACCTGTAGTAATGTGTTGACATTCCCCAGCTCTCTCCTCACGACAGCCTGATGTTGAGCCAGCCTGTGTCATCCCCTCTACCACTCAGGTAAGACAGGTATCATATACACTGAGTGTACAAAACATTATGAACACCTTCCTAATATTGACTTGCACGACCCCCTTCCCCCCTTTTGCCCTAAATTTGTCGGGGTATAGACTTTACACTCCAATGCTTCCCACAGTTGGGTCAAGTTGGCTGGATGTCCTTTGGGTGGTGGACCATTCTTGATACACACAGGAAATTGTTGAGCGTGAAAACTCCAGCGGTGTTGCTGTTCTTGACACACTCAAACCGACACTCCTGGCACCTACTACCATACCCCGTTCAAAGGAACTTAAATCTTTTGTCTTGTCCATTCACCCTCTGAATGGCACACATACACAATCCATGTCTAAATTATCTTTAACCTGTCTCCTCCCCTTCATCTACACTGATTGAAGCAGATTTAACAGGTGTATATCATAATAAGAACAGTAGTGGTCCTATAGCAGTACCTTGAGGAACTCCAAAACATACCTTTAGATTGGTTTAAAGAATTGAACGAAGGTTTGGTGACTGCTGGTGAAGTTCATGGTATTAGTTATGGTATGATTAATTGATGGTATGGATGGTTATTTTATGGTTATTTTATGGTATTAGTTATGGTATGGTTATGGTATGGTTAATGTATGGTATTAGTTATGGTATGGTTAATGTATGGTATTAGTTATGGTATGGTTAATGTATGGTATTAGTTATGGTATGGTTAATGTATGGTATTAGTTATGGTATGGTTAATGTATGGTATTAGTTATAGTATGGTTAATGTATGGTATGTGTTATGATAGTGATGTAGTGTGTTAATCTCTTCTATGGCTGTGCTCCAGTGGTGGTCGGTTCTCCATACTGCTGCAGAACCTCGGTCCGGAGAACGCTATAACGCTCCTGGTGTTTGCTGTGACAGAACATAAGATCCTGGTCCACTCTCTACGGCCCGCTGTTCTGACCAGTGTCACTGAGGCTCTGGTGGCTGTGAGTACCTCAGATATCAGCTGTTTAACACTATAGTACCGCAGATATCAGCTGTTTAACACTATAGTACTGCAGATATCAGCTGTTTAACACTATAGTACCTCAGATATCAGCTGTTTAACACTATAGTACCGCAGATATCAGCTGTTTAACACTATAGTACCTCAGATATCAGCTGTTTAACACTATAGTACCGCAGATATCAGCTGTTTAACACTATAGTACCTCAGATATCAGCTGTTTAACACTATAGTACCTCAGATATCAGCTGTTTAACACTATAGTACCTCAGATATCAGCTGTTTAACACTATAGTACCGCAGATATCAGCTGTTTAACACTATAGTACCTCAGATATCAGTTGTTTAACACTTTCACTATAGTACCTCAGATATCAGCTGTTTAACCCTATAGTACCTCAGATATCAGCTGTTTAACACTATAGTACCTCAGATATCAGCTGTTTAACACTTTTACTATAGAACCTCAGATATCAGCTGTTTAATGCTATAATACCTCAGATATCAGCTGTTTAACACTATAATACCTCAGATATCAGCTGTTTAACACTATAATACCTCAGATATCAGCTGTTTAACACTATAGTACCTCATATCAGTTGTTTAACACTATAGTACCTCAGATATCAGCTGTTTAACACTATAGTACCTCAGATATCAGCTGTTTAACACTTTCACTATAGAACCTCAGATATCAGCTGTTTAACACTTTCACTATAGAACCTCAGATATCAGCTGTTTAACACTTTCACTATAGAACCTCAGATATCAGTAGTTTAAATCTTTAGGACTTTTAGTAGTAGCTTGTGGTTTTAGTAAGTAGTTTAAATAATTAGCAATGGCAGTTTGATAGTAGGGTTTAAATAATTAGCTATGGCAGTTTGTTAGTAGGGTTTAAATAATTAGCTATAGCAGTTTGATAGTATTTTTAGTAGTAGCTAAGCAATTGCAGTATTGGTAATGTCTCTCGGTTTTGACAGTAGTTTTAAAGGTTCAGTTTCCTGATTTGACCTCCCTCCCTCTCTTTCTCTCCTCCTCAGATGATCTTCCCATTCCACTGGCCGTGTCCGTACATCCCTCTGTGCCCGCTGGCCCTGGCAGGAGTCCTCTCTGCCCCCTGCCCCTTCATCGTGGGTGTCGACTCACGCTACTTTGACCTTTACGACCCCCCACTGGATGTCAGCTGTGTCGACCTCGACACAAACACCATCTCCCAGTAAGCATTGCGGCGACTACCAACCCCTGTTGTGTAGTAGAATGGAATGGGATGGGATTAAATAGACTAAAGTTTTCTATCCATATAATGTGGAAATTCTCTTTTTTGAGTACAGATCCCCAACACAGCATTTATTTAATGTATCCTTTATTTAACAAGTCAGTTAAGAACACATTATTATTTTCAATGACAGCCTACCGGGGAACAGTGGGTTAACTGCCTTGTTCAGGGGCAGAACAACAGATTTTTACCTTGTCAGCTCAGGGATTTGATCTTGCAACCTTCCGGTTACTAGTCCAACATTGCTAGTCCAATGCTCTAACCACTAGGCTACCTGCTGCCCTTTGTGACTATAGCTTTCTGCTCAGTCCCCAACCAACTCTCACAGAATGACTCTCCAAGACTCTCCACTTAGCTAACGGGCCGAGAACAGTACAGGGTCAACCATAGTGAAGGTCCTCCATCCACTTAGCTAACGGGCTGAGAACAGTACAGGGTCAACCATAGTGAAGGTCCTCCATCCACTTAGCTAACGGGCTGAGAACAGTACAGGGTCAACCATAGTGAAGGTCCTCCATCCACTTAGCTAACGGGCTGAGAACAGTACAGGGTCAACCATAGTGAAGGTCCTCCATCCACTTAGCTAATGGGCTGAGAACAGTACAGGGTCAACCATAGTGAAGGTCCTCCATCCACTTAGCTAATGGGCTGACAACAGTACAGGGTCAACCATAGTGAAGGTCCTCCATCCACTTAGCTAATGGGCTGAGAACAGTACAGGGTCAACCATAGTGAAGGTCCTCCATCCACTTAGCTAACGGGCTGAGAACAGTACAGGGTCAACCATAGTGAAGGTCCTCCATCCACTTAGCTAATGGGCTGAGAACAGTACAGGGTCAACCATAGTGAAGGTCCTCCATCCACTTAGCTAATGGGCTGAGAACAGTACAGGGTCAACCATAGTGAAGGACCTCCATCCACTTAGCTAACGGGCTGAGAACAGTACAGGGTCAACCATAGTGAAGGTCCTCCATCCACTTAGCTAATGGGCTGACAACAGTACAGGGTCAACCATAGTGAAGGTCCTCCATCCACTTAGCTAACGGGCTGACAACAGTACAGGGTCAACCATAGTGAAGGTCCTCCATCCACTTAGCTAACGGGCTGACAACAGTACACGGTCAACCATAGTGAAGGTCCTCCATCCACTTAGCTAACGGGCTGAGAACAGTACACGGTCAACCATAGTGAAGGTCCTCCATCCACTTAGCTAACGGGCTGACAACAGTACAGGGTCAACCATAGTGAAGGTCCTCCATCCACTTAGCTAACGGGCTGAGAACAGTACACGGTCAACCATAGTGAAGGTCCTCCATCCACTTAGCTAACGGGCTGACAACAGTACAGGGTCAACCATAGTGAAGGTCCTCCATCCACTTAGCTAACGGGCTGACAACAGTACAGGGTCAACCATAGTGAAGGTCCTCCATCCACTTAGCTAACGGGCTGACAACAGTACAGGGTCAACCATAGTGAAGGTCCTCCATCCACTTAGCTAACGGGCTGAGAACAGTACAGGGTCAACCATAGTGAAGGTCCTCCATCCACTTAGCTAACGGGCTGAGAACAGTACAGGGTCAACCATAGTGAAGGTCCTCCATCCACTTAGCTAACGGGCTGACAACAGTACACGGTCAACCATAGTGAAGGTCCTCCATCCACTTAGCTAACGGGCTGACAACAGTACACGGTCAACCATAGTGAAGGTCCTCCATCCACTTAGCTAACGGGCTGAGAACAGTACAGGGTCAACCATAGTGAAGGTCCTCCATCCACTTAGCTAACGGGCTGACAACAGTACACGGTCAACCATAGTGAAGGTCCTCCATCCACTTAGCTAACGGGCTGAGAACAGTACAGGGTCAACCATAGTGAAGGTCCTCCATCCACTTAGCTAACGGGCTGAGAACAGTACAGGGTCAACCATAGTGAAAGACCTCCATCCACTTAGCTAACGGGCTGAGAACAGTACAGGGTCAACCATAGTGAAGGTCCTCCATCCACTTAGCTAACGGGCTGAGAACAGTACAGGGTCAACCATAGTGAAGGTCCTCCATCCACTTAGCTAACGGGCTGAGAACAGTACAGGGTCAACCATAGTGAAGGTCCTCCATCCACTTAGCTAACGGGCTGAGAACAGTACAGGGTCAACCATAGTGAAGGTCCTCCATCCACTTAGCTAACGGGCTGACAACAGTACAGGGTCAACCATAGTGAAGGTCCTCCATCCACTTAGCTAACGGGCTGAGAACAGTACAGGGTCAACCATAGTGAAGGTCCTCCATCCACTTAGCTAACGGGCTGACAACAGTACAGGGTCAACCATAGTGAAGGTCCTCCATCCACTTAGCTAACGGGCTGAGAACAGTACAGGGTCAACCATAGTGAAGGTCCTCCATCCACTTAGCTAATGGGCTGACAACAGTACAGGGTCAACCATAGTGAAGGTCCTCCATCCACTTAGCTAACGGGCTGACAACAGTACAGGGTCAACCATAGTGAAGGTCCTCCATCCACTTAGCTAACGGGCTGACAACAGTACACGGTCAACCATAGTGAAGGTCCTCCATCCACTTAGCTAACGGGCTGAGAACAGTACAGGGTCAACCATAGTGAAGGTCCTCCATCCACTTAGCTAACGGGCTGACAACAGTACAGGGTCAACCATAGTGAAGGTCCTCCATCCACTTAGCTAACGGGCTGAGAACAGTACACGGTCAACCATAGTGAAGGTCCTCCATCCACTTAGCTAACGGGCTGACAACAGTGCAGGGTCAACCATAGTGAAGGTCCTCCATCCACTTAGCTAACGGGCTGACAACAGTACAGGGTCAACCATAGTGAAGGTCCTCCATCCACTTAGCTAACGGGCTGACAACAGTACAGGGTCAACCATAGTGAAGGTCCTCCATCCACTTAGCTAACGGGCTGAGAACAGTACAGGGTCAACCATAGTGAAGGTCCTCCATCCACTTAGCTAACGGGCTGAGAACAGTACAGGGTCAACCATAGTGAAGGTCCTCCATCCACTTAGCTAACGGGCTGACAACAGTACACGGTCAACCATAGTGAAGGTCCTCCATCCACTTAGCTAACGGGCTGACAACAGTACAACGGTCAACCATAGTGAAGGTCCTCCATCCACTTAGCTAACGGGCTGAGAACAGTACAGGGTCAACCATAGTGAAGGTCCTCCATCCACTTAGCTAACGGGCTGAGAACAGTACAGGGTCAACCATAGTGAAGGTCCTCCATCCACTTAGCTAACGGGCTGAGAACAGTACAGGGTCAACCATAGTGAAGGTCCTCCATCCACTTAGCTAACGGGCTGAGAACAGTACAGGGTCAACCATAGTGAAGGTCCTCCATCCACTTAGCTAACGGGCTGAGAACAGTACAGGGTCAACCATAGTGAAGGTCCTCCATCCACTTAGCTAACGGGCTGACAACAGTACAGGGTCAACCATAGTGAAGGTCCTCCATCCACTTAGCTAACGGGCTGACAACAGTACAGGGTCAACCATAGTGAAGGTCCTCCATCCACTTAGCTAACGGGCTGACAACAGTACAGGGTCAACCATAGTGAAGGTCCTCCATCCACTTAGCTAACGGGCTGAGAACAGTACAGGGTCAACCATAGTGAAGGTCCTCCATCCACTTAGCTAACGGGCTGACAACAGTACACGGTCAACCATAGTGAAGGTCCTCCATCCACTTAGCTAACGGGCTGAGAACAGTACAGGGTCAACCATAGTGAAGGTCCTCCATCCACTTAGCTAATGGGCTGACAACAGTACACGGTCAACCATAGTGAAGGTCCTCCATCCACTTAGCTAACGGGCTGAGAACAGTACAGGGTCAACCATAGTGAAGGTCCTCCATCCACTTAGCTAATGGGCTGACAACAGTACACGGTCAACCATAGTGAAGGTCCTCCATCCACTTAGCTAACGGGCTGACAACAGTACAGGGTCAACCATAGTGAAGGTCCTCCATCCACTTAGCTAACGGGCTGAGAACAGTACAGGGTCAACCATAGTGAAGGTCCTCCATCCACTTAGCTAACGGGCTGACAACAGTACACGGTCAACCATAGTGAAGGTCCTCCATCCACTTAGCTAACGGGCTGAGAACAGTACAGGGTCAACCATAGTGAAGGTCCTCCATCCACTTAGCTAATGGGCTGACAACAGTACACGGTCAACCATAGTGAAGGTCCTCCATCCACTTAGCTAACGGGCTGAGAACAGTACAGGGTCAACCATAGTGAAGGTCCTCCATCCACTTAGCTAATGGGCTGACAACAGTACACGGTCAACCATAGTGAAGGTCCTCCATCCACTTAGCTAACGGGCTGACAACAGTACAGGGTCAACCATAGTGAAGGTCCTCCATCCACTTAGCTAACGGGCTGAGAACAGTACAGGGTCAACCATAGTGAAGGTCCTCCATCCACTTAGCTAACGGGCTGACAACAGTACAGGGTCAACCATAGTGAAGGTCCTCCATCCACTTAGCTAACGGGCTGAGAACAGTACAGGGTCAACCATAGTGAAGGTCCTCCATCCACTTAGCTAATGGGCTGACAACAGTACAGGGTCAACCATAGTGAAGGTCCTCCATCCACTTAGCTAACGGGCTGACAACAGTACAGGGTCAACCATAGTGAAGGTCCTCCATCCACTTAGCTAACGGGCTGACAACAGTACACGGTCAACCATAGTGAAGGTCCTCCATCCACTTAGCTAACGGGCTGAGAACAGTACAGGGTCAACCATAGTGAAGGTCCTCCATCCACTTAGCTAACGGGCTGACAACAGTACAGGGTCAACCATAGTGAAGGTCCTCCATCCACTTAGCTAACGGGCTGAGAACAGTACACGGTCAACCATAGTGAAGGTCCTCCATCCACTTAGCTAACGGGCTGACAACAGTACAGGGTCAACCATAGTGAAGGTCCTCCATCCACTTAGCTAACGGGCTGAGAACAGTACAGGGTCAACCATAGTGAAGGTCCTCCATCCACTTAGCTAACGGGCTGACAACAGTACAGGGTCAACCATAGTGAAGGTCCTCCATCCACTTAGCTAACGGGCTGAGAACAGTACAGGGTCAACCATAGTGAAGGTCCTCCATCCACTTAGCTAACGGGCTGAGAACAGTACAGGGTCAACCATAGTGAAGGTCCTCCATCCACTTAGCTAACGGGCTGACAACAGTACACGGTCAACCATAGTGAAGGTCCTCCATCCACTTAGCTAACGGGCTGACAACAGTACACGGTCAACCATAGTGAAGGTCCTCCATCCACTTAGCTAACGGGCTGAGAACAGTACAGGGTCAACCATAGTGAAGGTCCTCCATCCACTTAGCTAACGGGCTGACAACAGTACACGGTCAACCATAGTGAAGGTCCTCCATCCACTTAGCTAACGGGCTGAGAACAGTACAGGGTCAACCATAGTGAAGGTCCTCCATCCACTTAGCTAACGGGCTGACAACAGTACAGGGTCAACCATAGTGAAGGTCCTCCATCCACTTAGCTAACGGGCTGACAACAGTACAGGGTCAACCATAGTGAAGGTCCTCCATCCACTTAGCTAACGGGCTGAGAACAGTACAGGGTCAACCATAGTGAAGGTCCTCCATCCACTTAGCTAACGGGCTGAGAACAGTACAGGGTCAACCATAGTGAAGGTCCTCCATCCACTTAGCTAACGGGCTGACAACAGTACAGGGTCAACCATAGTGAAGGTCCTCCATCCACTTAGCTAACGGGCTGAGAACAGTACAGGGTCAACCATAGTGAAGGTCCTCCATCCACTTAGCTAACGGGCTGAGAACAGTACAGGGTCAACCATAGTGAAGGTCCTCCATCCACTTAGCTAACGGGCTGAGAACAGTACAGGGTCAACCATAGTGAAGGTCCTCCATCCACTTAGCTAACGGGCTGACAACAGTACAGGGTCAACCATAGTGAAGGTCCTCCATCCACTTAGCTAACGGGCTGAGAACAGTACAGGGTCAACCATAGTGAAGGTCCTCCATCCACTTAGCTAACGGGCTGAGAACAGTACAGGGTCAACCATAGTGAAGGTCCTCCATCCACTTAGCTAACGGGCTGAGAACAGTACAGGGTCAACCATAGTGAAGGTCCTCCATCCACTTAGCTAACGGGCTGACAACAGTACAGGGTCAACCATAGTGAAGGTCCTCCATCCACTTAGCTAACGGGCTGAGAACAGTACACGGTCAACCATAGTGAAGGTCCTCCATCCACTTAGCTAACGGGCTGACAACAGTACAGGGTCAACCATAGTGAAGGTCCTCCATCCACTTAGCTAACGGGCTGAGAACAGTACAGGGTCAACCATAGTGAAGGTCCTCCATCCACTTAGCTAACGGGCTGACAACAGTACAGGGTCAACCATAGTGAAGGTCCTCCATCCACTTAGCTAACGGGCTGACAACAGTACAGGGTCAACCATAGTGAAGGTCCTCCATCCACTTAGCTAACGGGCTGACAACAGTACAGGGTCAACCATAGTGAAGGTCCTCCATCCACTTAGCTAACGGGCTGAGAACAGTACAGGGTCAACCATAGTGAAGGTCCTCCATCCACTTAGCTAATGGGCTGACAACAGTACAGGGTCAACCATAGTGAAGGTCCTCCATCCACTTAGCTAACGGGCTGAGAACAGTACAGGGTCAACCATAGTGAAGGTCCTCCATCCACTTAGCTAACGGGCTGAGAACAGTACAGGGTCAACCATAGTGAAGGTCCTCCATCCACTTAGCTAACGGGCTGACAACAGTACAGGGTCAACCATAGTGAAGGTCCTCCATCCACTTAGCTAACGGGCTGAGAACAGTACAGGGTCAACCATAGTGAAGGTCCTCCATCCACTTAGCTAACGGGCTGAGAACAGTACAGGGTCAACCATAGTGAAGGTCCTCCATCCACTTAGCTAACGGGCTGAGAACAGTACAGGGTCAACCATAGTGAAGGTCCTCCATCCACTTAGCTAACGGGCTGAGAACAGTACAGGGTCAACCATAGTGAAGGTCCTCCATCCACTTAGCTAACGGGCTGACAACAGTACAGGGTCAACCATAGTGAAGGTCCTCCATCCACTTAGCTAACGGGCTGAGAACAGTACAGGGTCAACCATAGTGAAGGTCCTCCATCCACTTAGCTAACGGGCTGACAACAGTACAGGGTCAACCATAGTGAAGGTCCTCCATCCACTTAGCTAACGGGCTGACAACAGTACACGGTCAACCATAGTGAAGGTCCTCCATCCACTTAGCTAACGGGCTGAGAACAGTACAGGGTCAACCATAGTGAAGATCCCCAGCAACAAACATGTCAACCTTTTCCTTTTTCACTTTTTATAAACTACAGTGTTGCTGAGTAATGACTTCTCAGTTGAGATATATTCCTCAAGGTGGGCTGTAGTCCAGTTGAGACAGTATATTCCTCAAGATGGGCTGTAGTCCAGTTGAGACAGTATATTCCTCAAGGTGGGCTGTAGTCCAGTTGAGACAGTATATTCCTCAAGGTGGGCTGTAGTCCAGTTGAGACAGTATATTCCTCAAGGTGGGCTGTAGTCCAGTTGAGACAGTATATTCCTCAAGGTGGGCTGTAGTCCAGTTGAGACAGTATATTCCTCAAGGTGGGCTGTAGTCCAGTTGAGACAGTATATTCCTCAAGGTGGGCTGTAGTCCAGTTGAGACAGTATATTCTTCAAGGTGGGCTGTAGTCCAGTTGAGACAGTATATTCCTCAAGGTGGGCTGTAGTCCAGTTGAGACAGTATATTCCTCAAGGTGGGCTGTAGTCCAGTTGAGACAGTATATTCCTCAAGGTGGGCTGTAGTCCAGTTGAGACAGTATATTCCTCAAGGTGGGCTGTAGTCCAGTTGAGACAGTATATTCCTCAAGGTGGGCTGTAGTCCAGTTGAGACAGTATATTCCTCAAGGTGGGCTGTAGTCCAGTTGAGACAGTATATTCCTCAAGGTGGGCTGTAGTCCAGTTGAGACAGTATATTCCTCAAGGTGGGCTGTAGTCCAGTTGAGACAGTATATTCCTCAAGGTGGGCTGTAGTCCAGTTGAGACAGTATATTCCTCAAGGTGGGCTGTAGTCCAGTTGAGACAGTATATTCCTCAAGGTGGGCTGTAGTCCAGTTGAGACAGTATATTCCTCAAGGTGGGCTGTGGAAGTGTTTTACATTGTTGGCCTTTAATCGATGGTGAAGAAAATGAGACTGTAGTGTGTCGTGTTTGGCCACTGTAGGTGTAATAATAATAGTATAATATATTCCATTCATCAGACGCTTTTATCCAAAGCGATTTACAGTCATGTTTGCATCCATTTTCCGTATGGATCAAAGTTGAATCTGTTTCTGTGGTTCTGTGTCTCTAAGATCAGTCAGATATTTGGACCAGTCTTAGAGGCAGCAGTCTCGGGGTGGTCTCCTGCCCCTATCCACCGCCAGTGTTAGTTTTGGCCGAGTTCCACCTCTCTGCACCTCTGGAGAGCTGACCGTGTGTTTCTCCTTCCAGCAACGAAGATAAGAGAGCCCTGACCTGGAAGATCCTGCCAAAGAAAGCCTGTAAAAACCTGATGAATGTGCTGAACAATCTCTACCAGCAACTGGTGGACGGTGAGTAGAGGACCGTACTGTACTGTATGGATGGAGGACTAAAGATTTCACAATGAATTAACTGGGTCAAGTGTAGCCTGAGTTGCCAGATGTGACTCTGGTTCTGTCTTAGTTCGCTCCTTTAATATAACTAAGACAAAGGAGTTGGCAACAAAAAAAGATCTGGCATCCAAGCTAGATCAAGAACACTTTTTCATAAAACTCCTTTTCAAGGTCGACTTTGAAAGATTCTTTCAAGCTGATGTGTTTGACTCTCAGATGTTCTTCTCTTCTTCTGAATATGATGAGCCACTGTAGCAGTAGTGTAGAGTACTTTACATTCAGCTTACAATCTATTCTCCAGTGTCTACTGGGCAGGAAATCAAACAGACGGTAGGTCATTCTTCTTTTTCTCTCCTCTTCCTCTGCAACAAAACCACCAGTTAGTATGACATCATTATTCCTCTCTCTCCCTCTCCCCCTCTCCCCCCTCGCTCTCTTCCTCTCTCTCCCTCTCTCTCTCTCTCCCCCTCTATCTCCCCCCTCTCGCTCTTCCTCTCTCTCTCTCCCTCTCCCCCTCTCCCCCACGCTCTCTTCCCCTCTCTCCCTCTCTCTCTCTCCCCCCCTCTCCCCCCCTCTCTCTCTCCCCCCCTCTATCTCTCGCTCTTCCTCTCTCTCCCCCTCTCTCTCTCTCTCTCCCTACCTGTTCTATTTGTCTCCATTAGTTCAGTTGTGTTATTTATAACCCAGCCAATAAACCTGCTGCCTGCTTATTGAGAAATCAAATACAAATCTAATAATGTTACATTCTGAGACTCAGTGAGGCTGAAAATCTGTCCTGCCACTGCATTAGTGTTTAGGCTGGGAATATTGAACATCGATACAGCTTGGCAGAGTGACAAGCTGAGCCTTATCTTTAGGGACTTGTTTCTTAGAGGAAAACTAACTTCAATAGAGATCTAACTCTGTGCTTTGTTATTTACACTTCATCTAGTTCAACAACAACCAGACAAAACCCAAACCCCATGTCATCAACTCAACTTTCATACAGACAGTCTTACTTGTTTTAAGTTGTGTTTTAAACTGTCTTCAACTGTGACAGGTAGTTAAACATAGCACAAAATATTAAGAACACCTTCCTAATATTATATTGCTTAAAAATCCTTCTTTAACCGGTCTTCTCCCCTTCACCTACACTGATTGAAGTGGATTTACCAAGGTACATCAATAAGGGATCATAGCTTTCACCTGGATTCACCTGGTCAGTCTATGTCATGGAAGGAGCATGTGTTCCTAATGTTTTGTCCACTCTGTATCTTCTAGGAGTGTTCTCCTCTATGTATCTCTGGAACTACATGAGGGGTGCATCCCACATGGCTCCCTGTTCCCTATATAGTGCACTACATTAAGGAATATGGTGCCATTTGGGACAAACCCTATAAGATATGTAAACAAAAAACATATTTTCCATTGGTTCCCCCCCAGATCAGCAGAACCAACAACCCTCTTTTCTATTGGTTCCCCCCCAGATCAGCAGAACCAACAACCCTCTTTTCTATTGGTTCCCCCCAGATCAGCAGAACCAACAACCCTCTTTTCTATTGGTTCCCCCCAGATCAGCAGAACCAACAACCCTCTTTTCTATTGGTTCCCCCCAGATCAGCAGAACCAACAACCCTCTTTTCTATTGGTTCCCCCCAGATCAGCAGAACCAACAACCCTCTTTTCTATTGGTTCCCCCCCAGATCAGCAGAACCAACAACCCTCTTTTCTATTGGTTCCCCCCAGATCAGCAGAACCAACAACCCTCTTTTCTATTGGTTCCCCCCAGATCAGCAGAACCAACAACCCTCTTTTCTATTGGTTCCCCCCAGATCAGCAGAACCAACAACCCTCTTTTCTATTGGTTCCCCCTAGGTCAGCAGAACCAACATCCCTCTTTTCTATTGGTTCCCCCCAGATCAGCAGAACCAACAACCCTCTTTTCTATTGGTTCCCCCCAGATCAGCAGAACCAACAACCCTCTTTTCTATTGGTTCCCCCTAGGTCAGCAGAACCAACATCCCTCTTTTCTATTGGTTCCCCCCAGATCAGCAGAACCAACAACCCTCTTTTCTATTGGTTCCCCCCAGGTCAGCAGAACCAACATCCCTCTTTTCTATTGGTCCCCTCTAGGTCAGCAGCGTCCTGATGGCCTATTGGAGCTGAGTATGAGTGATTGTACGGAGCTGGCCTGTGGGAAGAGCCTCCACAGCCTGGAGATGGAGATACAGGAAGCCTTCCTCAGGTTCATGGCGGCCATCTTGAAAGGCTACCGCTCATTCCTGAGACCCATCACCCAGGCCCCGTCTGAGAAGACTACTGACGCCTCCTCTCTCTTTGACCTGCAAGGTTAGTACCGGCTTGGTGTGTGTGTGTGTGTGTCTCTGTTTGTGTGAGTCTCTGTGTGTGTGTGTGTCTGTGTGAGCCTGTGTGTGAGTTTCTGTGTGTGTGTGTGTGTGTGTGTGTGTGTGAGTCTCTGTGTGTGTGTGAGACTCTGTGTGTGTGTGTGAGTGTCTGTGTGTGAGTCTCTGTGTGTGTGTGTGTGTGTGTGTGTGTGTGTGTGTGTGTGTGTGTGTGTGTGTGCAGGTCTGGAGCTCTAGCTAGCTGCAGCTGTTCTCTGCTCCAGAGGCTGGACTGGGGCCCGTTGAAAATGGCTAATACAACACCTGATAGAGTTGAGTCTGGACTGGGGCCAGTTGAAGCTGGCTAATATCACACCTGATAGAGTTGAGTCTGGACTGGGGCCAGTTGAAGCTGGCTAATATCACACCTGATAGAGTTGAGTCTGGACTGGGGCCAGTTGAAGCTGGCTAATATCACACCTGATAGAGTTGAGTCTGGACTGAGGCCAGTTGAAGCTGGCTAATATCACACCTGATAGAGTTGAGTCTGGACTGGGGCCAGTTGAAGCTGGCTAATATCACACCTGATAGAGTTGAGTCTGGACTGGGGCCAGTTGAAGCTGGCTAATACAACACCTGATAGAGTTGAGTCTGGACTGGGGCCAGTTAAAGCTGGCTAATATCACACCTGATAGAGTTGAGTCTGGACTGGGATGGGATGGGGATCTCATCCAATCTGCACTGTCTCCATTGGGTAACTCGTCAGACGGTCCTTTATCGTTAAAGACTGCTCTGGCTAGCCGTAGCCAAGGCCTTCATCCCAAATGACACCCTATCCCCTATTTAGTGCATTACTTTTGACCAGGGCCCATAGCCAAGGACATGAGCATTCTCTAGTGGATGCTAGCCATGCTAGCTGTAGCCAAGGACATGAGCATTCTCTAGTGGATGCTAACCATGCTAGCTGTAGCCAAGGACATGAGCATTCTCTAGTGGATGCTAACCATGCTAGCTGTAGCCAAGGACATGAGCATTCTCTAGTGGATGCTAACCATGCTAGCTGCAGCCAAGGACATGAGCATTCTCTAGTGGATGCTAGCCATGCTAGCTGTAGCCAAGGACATGAGCATTCTCTAGTGGATGCTAGCCATGCTAGCTGTAGCCAAGGACATGTTGGATATGAGGAATGTGATCCAGACAATTAGGGACGAGGAGTTTAGAGAGACCTCTGCAGTGTTGTTATGTAATGACTAGAGCTGAAAGACACACACACAAGTTTGCGTAATGGGAGAATGTGCTTTCTCAACATGTTCCTTTGGCCAAGTGTGGGTGTATCTGTATCCATAGAGAATCTATCAGCTGTAATATTAGTATTACTGTAGGGACACACAACAACACAAAGCTTGGCCTCCATGACTGCAGTGTGAGCCAATGACCAACCATCCTCCTCCCTCCCCCTGGCCCTGTCTGTCCCGCAGGTCAGCTGTCAGGTCAGCTGTTAGTCAGGTCAGCTGTCAGGTCAGCTGTTCGTCAGGTCAGCTGTTCGTCAGGTCAGCTGTTCGTCAGGTCAGCTGTTCATCAGGTCAGCTGTTAGTCAGGTCAGCTGTTAGTCAGGTCAGTTGTTAGTCAGGTCAGCTGTTAGTCAGGTCAGCTGTTAGTCAGGTCAGCTGTTAGTCAGGTCAGTTGTTAGTCAGGTCAGTTGTTAGTCAGGTCAGCTGTCAGATCTGCTGTTAGTCAGGTTAGCTGTTAGTCAGGTCAGTTGTTAGTCAGGTCAGCTGTTAGTCAGGTCAGTTGTTAGTCAGGTCAGCTGTTAGTCAGGTCAGTTGTTAGTCAGGTCAGGTCAGCTGTTAGTCAGGTCAGCTGTTAGTCAGGTCAGTTGTTAGTCAGGTCAGTTGTTAGTCAGGTCAGTTGTTAGTCAGGTCAGTTGTTAGTCAGGTCAGCTGTTAGTCAGGTTAGCTGTTAATCAGGTCAGCTCTTAGTCAGGTCAGCTGTTAATCAGGTTAGCTGTTAGTCAGGTCAGCTGTTAGTCAGGTCAGCTGTTAGTCAGGTCAGCTGTTAGTCAGGTCAGCTGTTAGTCAGGTCAGCTGTTAGTCAGGTCAGCTGTTAGTCAGGTCAGCTGTCAGGTCAGCTGTTAGTCAGGTCAGCTGTTAGTCAGGTCAGCTGTTAGTCAGGTTAGCTGTTAGTCAGGTCAGTTGTTAGTCAGGTCAGCTGTTAGTCAGGTCAGTTGTTAGTCAGGTCAGCTGTTAGTCAGGTCAGCTGTTAGTCAGGTCAGTTGTTAGTCAGGTCAGTTGTTAGTCAGGTTAGCTGTCAGGTCAGCTGTTAGACAGGTCAGCTGTTAGTCAGGTCAGCTGTTAGTCAGGTCAGCTGTTAGTCAGGTCAGTTGTTAGTCAGGTCAGTTGTTAGTCAGGTTAGCTGTCAGGTCAGCTGTTAGACAGGTCAGCTGTTAGTCAGGTCAGCTGTTAGTCAGGTCAGCTGTTAGTCAGGTCAGCTGTTAGTCAGGTTAGCTGTCAGGTCAGCTGTCAGGTCAGCTGTTAGTCAGGTCAACTGTTAGTCAGGTCAACTGTTAGTCAGGTTAGCTGTCAGATCAGCTGTTCTTCAGGTCAGCTGTTAGTCAGGTCAGCTGTTAGTCAGGTCAGCTGTTAGTCAGGTTAACTGTTAGTCAGGTCAGCTGTTAGTCAGGTCAGCTGTTAGTCAGGTCAGCTGTTAGTCAGGTCAGCTGTTAGTCAGGTTAGCTGTTAGTCAGGTTAGCTGTTAGTCAGGTCAGCTGTTAGTCAGGTTAGCTGTTAGTCAGGTCAGCTGTTAGTCAGGTCAGCTGTTAGTCAGGTCAGTTGTTAGTCAGGTCAGCTGTTAGTCAGGTCAGCTGTTAGTCAGGTTAGCTGTTAGTCAGGTCAGTTGTTAGTCAGGTCAGCTGTTAGTCAGGTCAGCTGTTAGTCAGGTCAGTTGTTAGTCAGGTCAGTTGTTAGTCAGGTCAGTTGTTAGTCAGGTCAGCTGTTAGTCAGGTCAGCTGTTAGTCAGGTCAGTTGTTAGTCAGGTCAGTTGTTAGTCAGGTCAGCTGTTAGTCAGGTCAGCTGCTAGTCAGCCCAGCTGGGTTTAACACTTAAGGAAGTCACTTCCCTGTTTTGCACCTTAGATTGGCCATGTGTTATCTTACCTGCACGACAGTGCCTAGCTAAGGTACATCCATCATTATTGTAAAAGAGAATGTGTTCTCAAAGACTTACCTGGTTAAATAAAGACTTACCTGGTTAAATAAAGACTTACCTGGTTAAATAAAGACTCACCTGGTTAAATAAAGACTCGCCTGGTTAATTAAAGACTCACCCGCGTAAATAATGACTCACCTGGTTAAATAAAGACTTACCTTGTTAAATAAAGACTTACCTAGTTAAATAAAGACTTACCTGGTTAAATAAAGACTTACCTGGTTAAATAAAGCCTCACCTGGTACCTCTTAAGGATCGCACCCTTTTTTTCAATTTTCGCCAAAAATTACATACCCAAATCTAACTGCCTGAAGCAAGGATATGTATATTCTTGATACAATTTGAAAGGAAACACTTAGAAGTTTGTGGAAATGTGAAATTAATGTAGGAGAATATAACACATTAGATCTGGTAAAAGATCATCATCTTTGAAACGCAAGAGAAATACGACAATGTATTATTCCAGTTTAGATTGTGGCCATTAGATGGCAGCAGTGTGTGTGCAAAAATGTAGACGTATACAATGAACCATTCGATTTCTGTTCAAAATGTTGTATCAAGTCTGTCCAAATGTGCCTAAATGGTTTATTGATACATTTTCAAGTTCATAACTGTGCAACTCTCCTCAAACAATAGCATGCTATTATTTCACTGTAATAGCTACTGTAAATTGGACAGTGCAGTTAGATTAACAAGAATTTCAACTTTCTGCCCATATCAGATACAGTTGAAGTCATAAGTATTCATACACTTAGGTTGGAGTCATTAAAACTTGTTTTTCAACCACTCCACAAATTTCTTGTTAACAAACTATAGTTTTGGCAAGTCGGTTAGGACATCTACTTTGTGCATGACACAAGTCATTTTTCCAACAATTGTTTACAGACAGATTATTTCACTTATAATTCACTGTATCACAATTCCAGTAGGTCAGAAGTTTACATACACTAAGTTGACTGTGCCTTTAAACAGCGTGGAAAATTCCAGAAAATGATGTCATGGCTTTAGAAGCTTCTGATAGGCTAATTGACATCATTTGAGTCAATTGGAGGTGTACCTGTGGATGTATTTCAAGGCCTACCTTCAAACTCAGTGCCTCTTTGCTTGACATCATGGGAAAATCAAAAGAAAAAAATGGTAGACCTCCACAAGTCTGGTTCATCCTTGGTCTGGTTCATCCTTGGGAGCAATTTCCAAATGCCTGAAGGTACCACGTTCATCTGTACAAACAATAGTACGCAAGTATAAACACCATGGGACCACGCAGCCGTCATACCGCTCAGGAAGGAGACGCGTTCTGTCTCCTAGAGAAGAATGCACTTTGGTGCGACAACAACAGCAAAGGACCTTGTGAAGATGCTGGAGGAAACAGGTACAAAAGTGACTATATCCACAGTAAAACGAGTCCTATAACGACATAACCTGAAAGGATGCTCAGCAAGAAAGAAGCCACTGCTCCAAAACCGCCATAAAAAAGCCAGACTACGGTTTGCAACTGCACATGGGGACAAAGATTGTACTTTTGGGAGAAATGTCCTCTGGTCCGATGAAACAAAAATAGAACTGTTTGGCCATAATGACCATCGTTATATTTGGAGGAAAAAGGGGGAGGCTTGCACGCCGAAGAACACCATCCCAACCGTGAAGCACGGCGTTGGCAGCATCATGTTGTGGAGGTGCTTTGCTGCAGGAGGGACTTGGTGCACTTCACAAAATAGATGGCATCATGAGGTAGGAAAATTATGTGGATATATTGAAGCAACATCTCAAGACATCAGTCAGGAAGTTAAAGCTTGGTCGCAAATGGGTCTTCCAAATGGACAATGACCCCAAGCATACTTCCAAAGTTGTGGCAAAATGGCTTAAGGACAACAAAATCAAGGTATTGGAGTGGCCATCACAAAGCCCTGACCTGAATCCCATAGAAAATTTGTGGGCAGAACTAAAAAAGTGTGTGCGAGCAAGGAGGCCTACAAACCTGACTCAGTTACACCAGCTCTGTCAGGAGGAATGGGTCAAAATTCACCCAACTTATTGTGGGAAGCTTGTGGAAGGCTACCTGAAACGTTTGACCCAAGTTAAACAATTTAATGGCAATGCTACCAAATACTAATTGAGTGTATGTAAACTTCTGACCCACTGGGAATGTGATGAAAGAAATAAAAGCTGAAATCATTCTCTCTACTATTATTCTGACATTTCACATTCTTAAAATAAAGTGGTGAATTTTTACTAGGATTAAAGGTCAGGAATTGTGAAAAACGAGTTTAAATGTATTTGGTAAAGGTGTATGTAAACTTCTGACTTCAACTGTACGTATGTCTATGTCCTGGGAAATGTTATTGTTACTTACAACCTCATGCTAATCACATTTGCGCACGTTAGCTCAACCGTCCCGTGGGTGGTCACCAATCCCGTAGAGGTTAAATAAAGACTTACCTGGTTAAATAAAGACTCACTTGGTTAAATAAAGACTCACTTGGTTAAATAAAGACTTACCTGGTTAAATAAAGACTCACTTGGTTAAATAAAGACTTACCTGGTTAAATAAAGACTCACTTGGTTAAATAAAGACTCACTTGGTTAAATAAAGACTTACCTGGTTAAATAAAGACTCACTTGGTTAAATAAAGACTTATCTGGTTAAATGAAGGTAAAAAATGTTAAAATAAAGCATTGTGCTTCATGGTCAAGGTTCCAAGACCCTAAACCTATTTTGCCAGATATACCGAGCAGTGAACCACAAATGTTCTGTTCCGTTTCTCCCTCCCCAAACGTTGTGTTCAGGGTTCCTGAAGAGCAGAGACCGGTCCTACCAGAAGTTCTACTGTATCTTTTTAGGTTTCTCATATGGTTGTAATGTTCTGTAGGGTTCCTGAAGAGCAGAGACCGGTCCCACCAGAAGTTCTACTCCCTGATGACCAAGACTCAGATGTTCATCAGATTCATAGAGGAGTGCTCCTTCGTCTCAGACAAAGACGCCAGCTTGGCCTTCTTCGATGACTGTGTGGACAAGGTACAGCTTGGTTTATAATACTATCATCCTAGTCATATATAGACCTATACTCTGTGAAATGTATCTCCCTGTCTAGTAGCTATGCTATCGTCTATCAGTGATCTCCTCCCTGTCTAGTAGCTATGCTATCCTCTATCAGTTCTCCTCCCTGGCTAGTAACTATGCTATCCTCTATCAGTGTTCTCCTCCCTGTCTAGTAACTATGCTATCCTCTATCAGTGTTCTCCTCCCTGTCTAGTAACTATGCTATCCTCTATCAGTTCTCCTCCCTGTCTAGTAACTATGCTATCCTCTATCAGTGTTCTCCTCCCTGTCTAGTAACTATGCTATCCTCTATCAGTGTTCTCCTCCCTGTCTAGTAGCTATGCTATCTGATAATCAGTGATCTCCTCCCTGTCTAGTAACTATGCTATCTGATAATCAGTGATCTCCTCCCTGTCTAGTAACTATGCTATCCTCTATCAGTGATCTCCTCCCTGTCTAGTAACTATGCTGTCCTCTATCAGTTCTCCTCCCTGTCTAGTAACTATGCTATCCTCTATCAGTGTTCTCCTCCCTGTCTAGTAACTATGCTGTCCTCTATCAGTTCTCCTCCCTGTCTAGTAACTATGCTGTCCTCTATCAGTTCTCCTCCCTGTCTAGTAACTATGCTGTCCTCTATCAGTTCTCCTCCCTGTCTAGTAACTATGCTGTCCTCTATCAGTGTTCTCCTCCCTGTCTAGTAACTATGCTATCCTCTATCAGTTCTCCTCCCTGTCTAGTAACTATGCTGTCCTCTATCAGTGATCTCCTCCCTGTCTAGTAACTATGCTATCCTCTATCAGTGATCTCCTCCCTGTCTAGTAACTAATATAGACGAAACAAGATATACACAAAGAAAACGTTTTACTTCATAATTATCAGTTAGCTCGTAATAATCTAGCTAAACAGATAGTAAACATGCTAAAAATGACCTAAAACTAATGTTATGCAAGCTAGCTGCCAATTCTTCGTGGCTGTCTAGTGTTTTGCAGACAAGGGAATAGTATGTCTTTGAACAAGCTTTATAATTAATGTCAACCAGTTTGCTGCTGATCGCTCCAGTGTTAAACCAAACGGCATGACAGAGACACCAACGTTTTGCTGTATTTATTTGAAAGGAACCATTGATGTGCCACATTGCTTAATGCCATGATATGTTTATTTGCCCGAAAAGGATTGTACACTTTGACCGGTATTTTGCTTTGATGTTTAACAGTGAGAATGACAGAATGGTGAACTTACTAAATGGCAGAGAGTTTGACTGTGTGATATTAGGTTGCTTCTTGTGTAAATATTTTCCGTCTGGATTTTAAGTAACCTTGGTACTGTCTGGTTATTTCCTTTAACCTAACGGTAGTAGCTAGCCAGTTAACGTTCGCCCTATTGACTTACTACGGGCGTGTGATCGGCGTACGCTACAGTGGGTATTGTTGTCAAGTAAACATGCTAAAATTAACACAGTAGATATTTGTTAAAGTATCAAGATAAGATATTGTAGTCAGGCAACATATGAGATGTGAAGCGGCAACATTTCATTCCGAAGTCGGAGTTTGTTTTCTCTCACTTCAGCAACAAATAATGGCCGCCATTGATTTCAAGAAATGTTGTTTTGTGTGTTTCTGTACATACTTTCCGTTGAAGCTTGCATTTATGCATGCTTCAAAATATGTACAAAATGAGTACGCATCTGAGAAGTGCCCTCCGTGCTCCGTTTCTAGGGCTTAATACTCAAATTTGGTACTCTGAAATTCAAGTACTTGAATACCTTGAAAATCAGACATTTTAGTAGTACATGAATTACAATGAGAGGAGAACAGAAAATTATGAAATATGTTAGTATAATTTATTTTTGAAAAAAATGTATTGGTCTTGGCCAATGAATTTCTAGGCAGACTACCAAGGTTTATTTCCTGACGTGTTTGGTGCTCAGGTTGCCTTGCTCAATCCACCCACACTGCCACTCAGCCAAGCAGGTACAGAACTGACTGATTATGCGTCCCCAAACAAAAAAATGTCGGACAAATGTAGATTCAACCCTGCCTGGCAGGATACAGATGTTTATGTATGGTTTTGCCAGACCCATCCAGGGATGTATTGGAGGGTAAATGCAGTTTACTCGCCTTTTTATTTTGTTAATGATCGTTTAACCACTTATTATTGCATTCCCAGCGTTGATCTGCGTTTTAATCGCACCTACCTCTGCTAATGAGTGGAATCATGAATGATTCATGTCTGCTCGTTATGTTCGCCTGCTCCCCTGGATTTGCCTTGTTAGCAACGCATTCACTCACCACTCTGTCCATCGGGAAACTCCGGCCACGACATAGGCCGAGAGGTGAAACAAACTACCTCAGCCCAGACCTACGGTGGCAAGTGGCCGAGAGACGCCGCTGACAGTGGGATTCTGCCGTGTCAACACACATCCCCCAAACAAAACAAAAAACTGATTAAGTTTGAAGCTAACGTTGAACGGAGCCTGACCTCAGCAGGACTGAAATGAAGCTAGCTATAATCAAAAGCTGGGCTAAAAGTTCTCATTACAAAATACATTTTCTTTACTGAGAGTAGTGAGACAGACAGTGGTGAGTCAGGCTGAAAGAGGCATATGAGATACACAGAGAGAAGAAGCATTGAAGCCAGCAAGGAGAAAGGTTAGTAGACCAGTGGTTCCCAAACCATGTGGGGTCCTCTAAAATGTAAATAGGGTCCCCTGAGAGAATCTTTAATCTTATCAAACACAATAACTTGTTGCTCTTCAAATGTGTATAGAATACAACATTTTTTAGTAAACTAAGGGCCTTTTACACTGTCAGAATTAACTTTCATGTCATTATATGTTGGGACAGCCTGTGGGACCTAACATTCAGTGAAATATAAAGACAATTGAATATTATTGTCATGTACAATGAACAAACATATAAATGCATCAATTTCAAAGATTTTACTGAGTTACAGGTCATATAAGGAAATCGGTCAACATCATCAGTACTGACTTACCCCTCATGAATGTAGTAAATAAGTAGTGAAACACGTATTATTGAGTCGATCTTGTAAGATGATGAATAGTAAGTCAGGTTTTGGTGATCTACTGCCATCCGGTGGCGACTAGAAACAATTGCATAATAGGAACTGTTGCAAATTGATGGTCCTTAAAAATATATATTAGTGCTTGTAAAAAGTATTTGAAAGTCCTTGACTTTGACTTGCCACTGTCTGTACGAACCCTGCGTTTCGTGTACTTTGATACTCCAACCCTCCCGTGCTCCAATTTGCTTGCTCGGAGCACGGTAGTATGCATTTTGAGAAACACCCTGTGATGAATTTAATTAGTTGTGTTACTGCTTGGCTGGAGCCAAAGCCTGCACCCACACTGACCCATTGTGGATCAGATTGCCCACCTCTGATTAACATCTAGCTAGTTTTCTTCTTGTAGCCTCTCCTAGTCCAATCAGCCCTTTAACTTTAGTGCTGTCTGGTTATTTCCTTTAACCTTAGTACTGTCTGGTTATTTCCTTTAACCTTAGTACTGTCTGGTTATTTCCTTTAACCTTAGTACTGTCTGGTTATTTCCTTTAACCTTAGGACTGTCTGGTTATTTCCTTTAACCTTAGGACTGTCTGGTTATTTCCTTTAACCTTAGGACTGTCTGGTTATTTCCTTTAACCTTAGGACTGTCTGGTTATTTCCTTTAACCTTAGGACTGTCTGGTTATTTCCTTTAACCTTAGGACTGTCTGGTTATTTCCTTTAACCTTAGGACTGTCTGGTTATTTCCTTTAACCTTAGGACTGTCTGGTTATTTCCTTTAACCTTATTACTGTCTGGTTATTTCCTTTAACCTTAGTACTGTCTGGTTATTTCCTTTAACCTTAGGACTGTCTGGTTATTTCCTTTAACCATGGTACTGTCTGGTTATTTCCTTTATTCTTAGTACTGTCTGGTTATTTCCTTTAACCTTAGTGCTGTCTGGTTATTTCCTTTAACCTTAGTACTGTCTGGTTATTTCCTTTAACCTTAGGACTGTCTGGTTATTTCCTTTAACCATGGTACTGTCTGGTTATTTCCTTTAACCATGGTACTGTCTGGTTATTTCCTTTAACCATGGTACTGTCTGGTTATTTCCTTTAACCTTAGTACTGTCTGGTTATTTCCTTTAACCATGGTACTGTCTGGTTATTTCCTTTAACCATGGTACTGTCTGGTTATTTCCTTTAACCATGGTACTGTCTGGTTATTTCCTTTAACCTTAGTACTGTCTGGTTATTTCCTTTAACTATGGTACTGTCTGGTTATTTCCTTTAACCTTAGTACTGTCTGGTTATTTCCTTTAACCTTATTACTGTCTGGTTATTTCCTTTAACCTTAGTACTGTCTGGTTATTTCCTTTAACCTTAGTACTGTCTGGTTATTTCCTTTAACCTTAGTACTGTCTGGTTATTTCCTTTAACCATGGTACTGTCTGGTTATTTCCTTTAACCTTAGTACTGTCTGGTTATTTCCTTTAACCTTAGTACTGTCTGGTTATTTCCTTTAACCTTAGTACTGTCTGGTTATTTCCTTTAACCTTAGTACTGTCTGGTTATTTCCTTTAACCTTAGTACTGTCTGGTTATTTCCTTTAACCTTAGTACTGTCTGGTTATTTCCTTTAACCATGGTACTGTCTGGTTATTTCCTTTAACCTTAGTACTGTCTGGTTATTTCCTTTAACCTTAGTACTGTCTGGTTATTTCCTTTAACCTTAGTACTGTCTGGTTATTTCCTTTAACCTTAGTACTGTCTGGTTATTTCCTTTAACCATGGTACTGTCTGGTTATTTCCTTTAACCTTAGTACTGTCTGGTTATTTCCTTTAACCTTAGTACTGTCTGGTTATTTCCTTTAACCTTAGTACTGTCTGGTTATTTCCTTTAACCTTAGTACTGTCTGGTTATTTCCTTTAACCATGGTACTGTCTGGTTATTTCCCATCAGTCCTGCTCTCCTCAACCTGTCTCTAACTCAACATGCTTCTCTTTTCTCTTCTCTTCTCTTCTCTTCTCTTCTCTTCTCTTCTCTTCTCTTGTTCCCTCGCTCCTCTCTGCCTCCCTGTGCATGCAGCTCTACAGTGCAGACAAAGGAGGCAAGGTGAGTCTGACTGTGTCCACCCTCACACTCTACCACTCTACCACCCTGACATCGTACCAATCTACCACCCTGACAATCTACCACCCTGACATCATACCAATCTACCACCCTGACATCGTACCACTCTACCACCCTGACATCATACCAATCTACCACCCAGACACTCTACCACCCTGACACTATACCACTCTACCACCCTGACACTCTACCACCCTGACACTATACCACTCTACCACCCTGACACTCTACCACCCTGCCGCTCTACCACCCTGCCGCTCTACCACCCTGCCGCTCTACCACCCTGCCGCTCTACCACCCTGACACTCTACCACCCTGACACTATACCACTCTACCACCCTGACACTCTACCACCCTGACACTCTACCACCCTGCCGCTCTACCACCCTGCCGCTCTACCACCCTGACACTCTACCACCCTGACACTATACCACTCTACCACCCTGACACTCTACCACCCTGACACTATACCACTCTACCACCCTGACACTCTACCACCCTGACACTGTACCACTCTACCACCCTGACACTCTACCACCCTGACAATCTACCACCCAGACACTCTACCACCCTGACACTATACCACTATACCACCCTGACACTCTATCACCCTGACACTCTACCACCCTGACACTATACCACTCTACCATCCTGTCACTCTACCACCCTGACACTCTACCACTCTAGCACCCTGACACTCTACCACCCTGACACTATACCACTCTACCATCCTGTCACTCTACCACCCTGACACTATACCACTCTAGCACCCTGACACTCTACCACCCTGACACTATACCACTCTACCATCCTGTCACTCTACCACCCTGACACTATACCACTCTACCACCCTACCACCCTGACACTATACCACTCTACCATCCTGTCACTCTACCACCCTGACACAACTGATTTACTATCAACTAAGTTCTGTCCATACTACTGTTGCTTCATTCAACAGGGTATGATAGTGTGAATATATTGCTTCATTCTACAGGGTATGATAGTGTGAATATTGGGTCTCCTAGAGCCGTTCCATGCAGCTATGCATTTCCCAAGTCTTCCATTTCAAAAACATGATATCTACTGTGGGTCAGTAGCCCTTACGAGCAGTTAGTGTGAACTACAAGAGGAAGTCAGCACCACCTAGCTAGCTCTCTAGGAGCAGTTAGTGGAACTACAAGAGGAAGTCAGCACCACCTAGCTAGCTCTCTAGAAGCAGTTAGTGTGAACTACAAGAGGAAGTCAGCACCACCTAGCTAGCTCTCTAGGAGCAGTTAGTGTGAACTACAAGAGGAAGTCAGCACCACCTAGCTAGCTCTCTAGGAGCAGTTAGTGGAACTACAAGAGGAAGTCAGCACCACCTAGCTAGCTCTCTAGGAGCAGTTAGTGTGAACTACAAGAGGAAGTCAGCACCACCTAGCTAGCTCTCTAGGAGCAGTTAGTGTGAACTACAAGAGGAAGTCAGCACCACCTAGCTAGCTCTCTAGGAGCAGTTAGTGTGAACTACAAGAGGAAGTCAGCACCACCTAGCTAGCTCTCTAGGAGCAGTTAGTGGAACTACAAGAGGAAGTCAGCACCACCTAGCTAGCTCTCTAGGAGCAGTTAGTGGAACTACAAGAGGAAGTCAGCACCACCTAGCTAGCTCTCTAGAAGCAGTTAGTGGAACTACAAGAGGAAGTCAGCACCACCTAGCTAGCTCTCTAGGAGCAGTTCGTGGAACTACAAGAGGAAGTCAGCACCACCTAGCTAGCTCTCTAGGAGCAGTTAGTGTGAACTACAAGAGGAAGTCACCACCACCTAGCTAGCTCTCTAGGAGCAGTTTGTGGAACTACAAGAGGAAGTCAGCACCACCTAGCTAGCTCTCTAGGAGCAGTTAGTGGAACTACAAGAGGAAGTCAGCACCACCTAGCTAGCTCTCTAGGAGCAGTTAGTGGAACTACAAGAGGAAGTCAGCACCACCTAGCTAGCTCTCTAGAAGCAGTTAGTGTGAACTACAAGAGGAAGTCAGCACCACCTAGCTAGCTCTCTAGGAGCAGTTAGTGGAACTACAAGAGGAAGTCAGCACCACCTAGCTAGCTCTCTAGGAGCAGTTAGTGTGAACTACAAGAGGAAGTCAGCACCACCTAGCTAGCTCTCTAGGAGCAGTTAGTGTGAACTACAAGAGGAAGTCAGCACCACCTAGCTAGCTCTCTAGGAGCAGTTAGTGGAACTAAATCAAATCAAATCAAATTTATTTATATAGCCCTTCGTACATCAGCTGAAATCTCAAAGTGCTGTACAGAAACCCAGCCTAAAACCCCAAACAGCAAGCAATGCATGTGAAAGAAGCACGGTGGCTGGGAAAAACTCCCTAGGAAAAACTCCTGAGAAAGGCCAAAAACCTAGGAAGAAACCTAGAGAGGAACCAGGCTATGAGGGGTGGCCAGTCCTCTTCTGGCTGTGCCGGGTGGATATTATAACAGAACATGGTCAAGATGTTAAAATGTTCGTAAATGACCAGCATGGTCAAATAATAATAATCATAGTAATTGTCGAGGGTGCAACAAGCACGTCCGGTGAACAGGTCAGGGTTCCGTAGCCGCAGGCAGAACAGTTGAAACTGGAGCAGCAGCATGGCCAGGTGGACTGGGGACAGCAAGGAGTCATCATGCCAGGTAGTCCTAGGGCTCAGGTCCTCCGAGAGAAAGAAAGAAAGAAAGAGAGAAAGAGAGAATTAGAGAGCATATTTACATTCACACAGGACACCGGATAAGACAAGAGAATACTCCAGATGTAACAGACTGACCCTAGCCCCCCGACACATAAACTACTGCAGCATAAATACTGGAGGCTGAGACAGGAGGGATCAGAAGACACTGTGGCCCCATCCGATGATACCCCTGGACAGGGCCAAAACAGGCAGGATATAACTACAAGAGGAAGTCAGCACCACCTAGCTAGCTCTCTAGGAGCAGTTAGTGGAACTACAAGAGGAAGTCAGCACCACCTAGCTAGCTCTCTAGGAGCAGTTTGTGGAACTACAAGAGGAAGTCAGCACCACCTAGCTAGCTCTCTAGGAGCAGTTAGTGTGAACTACAAGAGGAAGTCAGCACCACCTAGCTAGCTCTCTAGGAGCAGTTAGTGGAACTACAAGAGGAAGTCAGCACCACCTAGCTAGCTCTCTAGGAGCAGTTTGTGGAACTACAAGAGGAAGTCAGCACCACCTAGCTAGCTCTCTAGAAGCAGTTAGTGGAACTACAAGAGCAAGTCAGCACCACCTAGCTAGCTCTCTAGGAGCAGTTAGTGGAACTACAAGAGGAAGTCAGCACCACCTAGCTAGCTCTCTAGAAGCAGGTTGCTGATTAACTACTGCTGTTGAGCTTCTCAGTACAGGACAGTCCACCTCTCTGTCTCTGTTACCTTCCCTTCTGTAGTAAAACACAGGACAGTCCACCTCTCTGTCTCTGTTACCTTCCCTTCTGTAGTAAAACACAGGACAGTCCACCTCTCTGTCTCTACCTTCCCTTCTGTAGTAAAACACAGGACAGTCCACCTCTCTGTCTCTGTTACCTCCCCTTCTGTAGTAAAACACAGGACAGTCCACCTCTGTCTCTGTTACCTTCCCTTCTGTAGTAAAACACAGGACAGTCCACCTCTCTGTCTCTGTTACCTTCCCTTCTGTAGTAAAACACAGGACAGTCCACCTCTGTCTCTGTTACCTTCCCTTCTGTAGTAAAACACAGGACAGTCCACCTCTCTGTCTCTGTTACCTTCCCTTCTGTAGTAAAACACAGGACAGTCCTCCTCTCTGTCTCTACCTTCCCTTCTGTAGTAAAACACAGGACAGTCCTCCTCTCTGTCTCTGTTACCTTCCCTTCTGTAGTAAAACACAGGACAGTCCACCTCTCTGTCTCTACCTTCCCTTCTGTAGTAAAACACAGGACAGTCCACCTCTCTGTCTCTACCTTCCCTTCTGTAGTAAAACACAGGACAGTCCACCTCTCTGTCTCTACCTTCCCTTCTGTAGTAAAACACAGGACAGTCCACCTCTCTGTCTCTACCTTCCCTTCTGTAGTAAAACACAGGACAGTCCACCTCTCTGTCTCTACCTTCCCTTCTGTAAGTAAAACACAGGACAGTCCACCTCTCTGTCTCTGTTACCTTCCCTTCTGTAGTAAAACACAGGACAGTCCTCCTCTCTGTCTCTACCTTCCCTTCTGTAGTAAAACACAGGACAGTCCACCTCTCTGTCCTCTACCTTCCCTTCTGTAGTAAAACACAGGACAGTCCACCTCTCTGTCTCTACCTTCCCTTCTGTAGTAAAACACAGGACAGTCCACCTCTCTGTCTCTACCTTCCCTTCTGTAGTAAAACACAGGACAGTCCTCCTCTCTGTCTCTACCTTCCCTTCTGTAGTAAAACACAGGACAGTCCACCTCTCTGTCTCTACCTTCCCTTCTGTAGTAAAACACAGGACAGTCCTCCTCTCTGTCTCTGTTACCTTCCCTTCTGTAGTAAAACACAGGACAGTCCACCTCTCTGTCTCTACCTTCCCTTCTGTAGTAAAACACAGGACAGTCCACCTCTCTGTCTCTGTTACCTTCCCTTCTGTAGTAAAACACAGGACAGTCCACCTCTCTGTCTCTACCTTCCCTTCTGTAGTAAAACACAGGACAGTCCACCTCTCTGTCTCTGTTACCTTCCCTTCTGTAGTAAAACACAGGACAGTCCTCCTCTCTGTCTCTACCTTCCCTTCTGTAGTAAAACACAGGACAGTCCTCCTCTCTGTCTCTGTTACCTTCCCTTCTGTAGTAAAACACAGGACAGTCCACCTCTCTGTCTCTACCTTCCCTTCTGTAGTAAAACACAGGACAGTCCTCCTCTCTGTCTCTGTTACCTTCCCTTCTGTAGTAAACACAGGACAGTCCACCTCTCTGTCTCTGTTACCTTCCCTTCTGTAGTAAAACACAGGACAGTCCACCTCTCTGTCTCTACCTTCCCTTCTGTAGTAAAACACAGGACAGTCCACCTCTCTGTCTCTACCTTCCCTTCTGTAGTAAAACACAGGACAGTCCACCTCTCTGTCTCTACCTTCCCTTCTGTAGTAAAACACAGGACAGTCCACCTCTCTGTCTCTGTTACCTTCCCTCTTGTAGTAAAACACAGGACAGTCCACCTCTCTGTCTCTACCTTCCCTTCTGTAGTAAAACACAGGACAGTCCACCTCTCTGTCTCTACCTTCCCTTCTGTAGTAAAACACAGGACAGTCCACCTCCTCTGTCTCTACCTTCCCTTCTGTAGTAAAACACAGGACAGTCCACCTCTCTGTCTCTACCTTCCCTTCTGTAGTAAAACACAGGACAGTCCACCTCTCTGTCTCTACCTTCCCTTCTGTAGTAAAACACAGGACAGTCCTCCTCTCTGTCTCTACCTTCCCTTCTGTAGTAAAACACAGGACAGTCCTCCTCTCTGTCTCTACCTTCCCTTCTGTAGTAAAACACAGGACAGTCCACCTCTCTGTCTCTACCTTCCCTTCTGTAGTAAAACACAGGACAGTCCACCTCTCTGTCTCTACCTTCCCTTCTCGTAGTAAAACACAGGACAGTCCTCCTCTCTGTCTCTACCTTCCCTTCTGTAGTAAAACACAGGACAGTCCCTCTCTGTCTCTACCTTCCCTTCTGTAGTAAAACACAGGACAGTCCTCCTCTCTGTCTCTACCTTCCCTTCTGTAGTAAAACACAGGACAGTCCACCTCTCTGTCTCTGTTACCTTCCCTTCTGTAGTAAAACACAGGACAGTCCTCCTCTCTGTCTCTACCTTCCCTTCTGTAGTAAAACACAGGACAGTCCACCTCTCTGTCTCTGTTACCTTCCCTTCTGTAGTAAAACACAGGACAGTCCTCCTCTCTGTCTCTGTTACCTTCCCTTCTGTAGTAAAACACAGGACAGTCCTCCTCTCTGTCTCTGTTACCTTCCCTTCTGTAGTAAAACACAGGACAGGTCCACCTCTCTGTCTCTACCTTCCTTCTGTAGTAAAACACAGGACAGTCCTCCTCTCTGTCTCTACCTTCCCTTCTGTAGTAAAACACAGGACAGTCCACCTCTCTGTCTCTGTTACCTTCCCTTCTGTAGTAAAACACAGGACAGTCCACCTCTCTGTCTCTACCTTCCCTTCTGTAGTAAAACACAGGACAGTCCACCTCTCTGTCTCTGTTACCTTCCCTTCTGTAGTAAAACACAGGACAGTCCACCTCTCTGTCTCTACCTTCCCTTCTGTAGTAAAACACAGGACAGTCCACCTCTCTGTCTCTGTTACCTTCCCTTCTGTAGTAAAACACAGGACAGTCCTCCTCTCTGTCTCTACCTTCCCTTCTGTAGTAAAACACAGGACAGTCCACCTCTGTCTCTGTTACCTTCCCTTCTGTAGTAAAACACAGGACAGTCCACCTCTCTGTCTCTACCTTCCCTTCTGTAGTAAAACACAGGACAGTCCACCTCTCTGTCTCTACCTTCCCTTCTGTAGTAAAACACAGGACAGTCCTCCTCTCTGTCTCTACCTTCCCTTCTGTAGTAAAAAAACAGGACAGTCCACCTCTCTGTCTCTGTTACCTTCCCTTCTGTAGTAAAACACAGGACAGTCCTCCTCTCTGTCCTCTGTTACCTTCCCTTCTGTAGTAAAACACAGGACAGTCCACCTCTCTTCTCTACCTTCCCTTCTGTAGTAAAACACAGGACAGTCCACCTCTCTGTCTCTACCTTCCCTTCTGTAGTAAAACACAGGACAGTCCACCTCTCTGTCTCTACCTTCCCTTCTGTAGTAAAACACAGGACAGTCCACCTCTCTGTCTCTGTTACCTTCCTTCTGTAGTAAAACACAGGACAGTCCTCCTCTCTGTCTCTACCTTCCCTTCTGTAGTAAAACACAGGACAGTCCACCTCTCTGTCTCTACCTTCCCTTCTGTAGTAAAACACAGGACAGTCCACCTCTCTGTCTCTACCTTCCCTCTGTAGTAAAACACAGGACATCCCCTCTCTGTCTCTACCTTCCCTTCTGTAGTAAAACACAGGACAGTCCACCTCTCTGTCTCTACCTTCCCTTCTGTAGTAAAACACAGGACAGTCCTCCTCTCTGTCTCTGTTACCTTCCCTTCTGTAGTAAAACACAGGACAGTCCACCTCTCTGTCTCTACCTTCCCTTCTGTAGTAAAACACAGGACAGTCCACCTCTCTGTCTCTGTTACCTTCCCTTCTGTAGTAAAACACAGGACAGTCCACCTCTCTGTCTCTACCTTCCCTTCTGTAGTAAAACACAGGACAGTCCACCTCTCTGTCTCTGTTACCTTCCCTTCTGTAGTAAAACACAGGACAGTCCTCCTCTCTGTCTCTACCTTCCCTTCTGTAGTAAAACACAGGACAGTCCTCCTCTCTGTCTCTGTTACCTTTCCCTTCTGTAGTAAAACACAGGACAGTCCACCTCTCTGTCTCTACCTTCCCTTCTGTAGTAAAACACAGGACAGTCCTCCTCTCTGTCTCTGTTACCTTCCCTTCTGTAGTAAAACACAGGACAGTCCACCTCTCTGTCTCTGTTACCTTCCCTTCTGTAGTAAACACAGGACAGTCCACCTCTCTGTCTCTACCTTCCCTTCTGTAGTAAAACACAGGACAGTCCACCTCTCTGTCTCTACCTTCCCTTCTGTAGTAAAACACAGGACAGTCCACCTCTCTGTCTCTACCTTCCCTTCTGTAGTAAAACACAGGACAGTCACCTCTTGTCTCTGTACCTCCTTCTTAAGTCCCCTCTCTACCTTCCCTTCTGTAGTAAAACACAGGACAGTCCACCTCTCTGTCTCTACCTTCCCTTCTGTAGTAAAACACAGGACAGTCCACCTCTCTGTCTCTACCTTCCCTTCTGTAGTAAAACACAGGACAGTCCACCTCTCTGTCTCTACCTTCCCTTCTGTAGTAAAACACAGGACAGTCCACCTCTCTGTCTCTACCTTCCCTTCTGTAGTAAAACACAGGACAGTCCTCCTCTCTGTCTCCTACCTTCCCTTCTGTAGTAAAACACAGGACAGTCCTCCTCTCTGTCTCTACCTTCCTTCTGTAGTAAAACACAGGACAGTCCACCTCTCTGTCTCTACCTTCCCTTCTGTAGTAAAACACAGGACAGTCCACCTCTCTGTCTCTACCTTCCCTTCTGTAGTAAAACACAGGACAGTCCTCCTCTCTGTCTCTACCTTCCCTTCTGTAGTAAAACACAGGACCAGTCCTCCTCTCTGTCTCTACCCTTCCCTTCTGTAGTAAAACACAGGACAGTCCACCTCTCTGTCTCTTACCTTCCCTTCTGTAGTAAAACACAGGACAGTCCACCTCTCTGTCTCTGTTACCTTCCCTTCTGTAGTAAAACACCGGACAGTCCTCCTCTCTGTCTCTTACCTTCCCTTCTGTAGTAAAACACAGGACAGTCCACCTCTCTGTCTCTGTTACCTTCCCTTCTGTAGTAAAACACAGGACAGTCCTCCTCTCTGTCTCTACCTTCCCTTCTGTAGTAAAACACAGGACAGTCCACCTCTCTGTCTCTACCTTCCCTTCTGTAGTAAAACACAGGACAGTCCTCCTCTCTGTCTCTACCTTCCCTTCTGTAGTAAAACACAGGACAGTCCCTCCTCTCTGTCTCTGTACCTTCCCTTCTGTAGTAAAACACAGGACAGTCCTCCTCTCTGTCTCGTTACCTTCCCTTCTGTAGTAAAACACAGGACAGTCCACCTCTCTGTCTCTACCTTCCCTTCTGTAGTTAAAACACAGGACAGTCCTCCTCTCTGTCTCTACTTCCCTTCTGTAGTAAAACACAGGACAGTCCACCTCTCTGTCTCTGTTACCTTCCCTTCTGTAGTAAAACACAGGACAGTCCACCTCTCTGTCTCTACCTTCCCTTCTGTAGTAAAACACAGGACAGTCCACCTCTCTGTCTCTGTTACCTTCCCTTCTGTAGTTAAAACACAGGACAGTCCACCTCTCTGTCTCTACCTTCCCTTCTGTAGTAAAACACAGGACAGTCCACCTCTCTGTCTCTGTTACCTTCCCTTCTGTAGTAAAACACAGGACAGTCCTCCTCTCTGTCTCTACCTTCCCTTCTGTAGTAAAACACAGGACAGTCCACCTCTGTCTCTGTTACCTTCCCTTCTGTAGTAAAACACAGGACAGTCCACCTCTCTGTCCTCTACCTTCCCTTCTGTAGTAAAACACAGGACAGTCCCACCTCTCTGTCTCTACCTTCCCTTCTGTAGTAAAACACAGGACAGTCCTCCTCTCTGTCTCTACCTTCCCTTCTGTAGTAAAACAGAGGACAGTCCACCTCTCTGTCTCTGTTACCTTCCCTTCTGTAGTAAAACACAGGACAGTCCTCCTCTCTGTCTCTGTTACCTTCCCTTCTGTAGTAAAACACAGGACAGTCCACCTCTCTGTCTCTACCTTCCCTTCTGTAGTAAAACACAGGACAGTCCACCTCTCTGTCTCTGTTACCTTCCCTTCTGTAATAAAACACAGGACAGTCCTCCTCTCTGTCTCTACCTTCCCTTCTGTAGTAAAACACAGGACAGTCCACCTCTCTGTCTCTGTTACCTTCCCTTCTGTAGTAAAACACAGGACAGTCCACCTCTCTGTCTCTACCTTCCCTTCTGTAGTAAAACACAGGACAGTCCACCTCTCTGTCTCTACCTTCCCTTCTGTAGTAAAACACAGGACAGTCCACCTCTCTGTCTCTACCTTCCCTTCTGTAGTAAAAACACAGGACAGTCCACCTCTCTGTCTCTACCTTCCATTCTGTAGTAAAACACAGGACAGTCCACCTCTCTGTCTCTACCTTCCCTTCTGTAGTACTGTCTCTACCTTCCCTTCTGTAGTAAAACACAGGACAGTCCACCTCTCTGTCTCTACCTTCCCTTCTGTAGTAAAACACAGGACAGTCCACCTCTCTGTCTCTACCTTCCCTTCTGTAGTAAAACACAGGACAGTCCACCTCTCTGTCTCTACCTTCCCTTCTGTAGTAAAACACAGGACAGTCCACCTCTCTGTCTCTACCTTCCCTTCTGTAGTAAAAACACAGGACAGTCCACCTCTCTGTCTCTACCTTCCCTTCTGTAGTAAAACACAGGACAGTCCACCTCTCTGTCTCTACCTTCCCTTCTGTAGTAAAACACAGGACAGTCCACCTCTCTGTCTCTGTTACCTTCCCTTCTGTAGTAAAACACAGGACAGTCCACCTCTCTGTCTCTACCTTCCCTTCTGTAGTAAAACACAGGACAGTCCACCTCTCTGTCTCTACCTTCCCTTCTGTAGTAAAACACAGGACAGTCTAGAAATAGAAGTTCAGAATTATTTTACAGCATTTGTATCTTTTTATAGTGTCTCTGTTACCTTCCCTTCTGTAGTAAAACACAGGACAGTCCTCCTCTCTGTCTCTACCTTCCCTTCTGTAGTAAAACACAGGACAGTCCTCCTCTCTGTCTCTACCTTCCCTTCTGTAGTAAAACACAGGACAGTCCACCTCTCTGTCTCTACCTTCCCTTCTGTAGTAAAACACAGGACAGTCCACCTCTCTGTCTCTACCTCCCCTTCTGTAGTAAAACACAGGACAGTCCTCCTCTCTGTCTCTACCTCCCCTTCTGTAGTAAAACACAGGACAGTCCTCCTCTCTGTCTCTACCTTCCCTTCTGTAGTAAAACACAGGACAGTCCTCCTCTCTGTCTCTACCTTCCCTTCTGTAGTAAAACACAGGACAGTCCACCTCTCTGTCTCTGTTACCTTCCCTTCTGTAGTAAAACACAGGACAGTCCACCTCTCTGTCTCTACCTTCCCTTCTGTAGTAAAACACAGGACAGTCCACCTCTCTGTCTCTGTTACCTTCCCTTCTGTAGTAAAACACAGGACAGTCCACCTCTCTGTCTCTACCTTCCCTTCTGTAGTAAAACACAGGACAGTCCACCTCTCTGTCTCTACCTTCCCTTCTGTAGTAAAACACAGGACAGTCCACCTCTCTGTCTCTACCTTCCCTTCTGTAGTAAAACACAGGACAGTCCTCCTCTCTGTCTCTACCTTCCCTTCTGTAGTAAAACACAGGACAGTCCACCTCTCTGTCTCTGTTACCTTCCCTTCTGTAGTAAAACACAGGACAGTCCACCTCTCTGTCTCTACCTTCCCTTCTGTAGTAAAACACAGGACAGTCCACCTCTCTGTCTCTACCTTCCCTTCTGTAGTAAAACACAGGACAGTCCACCTCTCTGTCTCTGTTACCTTCCCTTCTGTAGTAAAACACAGGACAGTCCTCCTCTCTGTCTCTACCTTCCCTTCTGTAGTAAAACACAGGACAGTCCACCTCTCTGTCTCTACCTTCCCTTCTGTAAGTAAAACACAGGACAGTCCCACCTCTCTGTCTCTGTTACCTTCCTTCTGTAGTAAAACACAGGACAGTCCACCTCTCTGTCTCTACCTTCCCTTCTGTAGTAAAACACAGGACAGTCCACCTCTCTGTCTCTACCTTCCCTTCTGTAGTAAAACACAGGACAGTCCACCTCTCTGTCTCTGTTACCTTCCCTTCTGTAGTAAAACACAGGACAGTCCACCTCTCTGTCTCTGTTACCTTCCCTTCTGTAGTAAAACACAGGACAGTCCTCCTCTCTGTCTCTGTTACCTTCCCTTCTGTAGTAAAACACAGGACAGTCCACCTCTCTGTCTCTACCTTCCCTTCTGTAGTAAAACACAGGACAGTCCACCTCTCTGTCTCTACCTTCCCTTCTGTAGTAAAACACAGGACAGTCCACCTCTCTGTCTCTACCTTCCCTTCTGTAGTAAAACACAGGACAGTCCACCTCTCTGTCTCTACCTTCCCTTCTGTAGTAAAACACAGGACAGTCCATCCTCTCTGTCTCTCTACCTTCCCTTCTGTAGTAAAACACAGGACAGTCACCTCTCTGTCTCTGTACCTTCCCCTTCTGTAGTAAAACCCAGGACAGTCCTCCTCTCTGTCTCTGTACCTTCCCTTCTGTAGTAAAACACAGGACAGTCCACCTCTCTGTCTCTACCTTCCCTTCTGTAGTAAAACACAGGACAGTCCACCTCTCTGTCTCTACCTCCCCTTCTGTAGTAAAACACAGGACAGTCCTCCTCTCTGTCTCTGTTACCTCCCCTTCTGTAGTAAAACACAGGACAGTCCACCTCTCTGTCTCTACCTTCCCTTCTGTAGTAAAACACAGGACAGTCCACCTCTCTGTCTCTACCTTCCCTTCTGTAGTAAAACCACAGGACAGTCCACCTCTGCTGTCTCTACCTTTCCCTTCTGTAGTAAAACACAGACAGTCCACCTCTCTGTCTCTACCTTCCCTTCTGTAGTAAAACACAGGACAGTCCACCTCTCTGTCTCTTACCTTCCCTTCTGTAGTAAAAACACAGGACAGTCCACCTCTCTGTCTCTGTACCTTCCCTTCTGTAGTAAAACACAGGACAGTCCACCTCTCTGTCTCTACTTCCCTTCTGTAGTAAAACACAGGACAGTCCACCCTCTCTGTCTCTGTACCTTCCCTTCTGTTAGTAAAACACAGGACAGTCCCCTCTCTGTCTCTACCTTCCTTCTGTAGTAAAACACAGGACAGTCCCCTCTCTGTCTCTACCTCCCTTCTGTAGTAAAACACAGGACAGTCCACCTCTCTGTCTCTTACCTTCCCCTTCTGTAGTAAAACACAGGACAGTCCTCCTCTCTGTCTCTACCTTCCCTTCTGTAGTAAACACAGGACAGTCCACCTCTCTGTCTCTACCTTCCCTTCTGTAGTAAAACACAGGACAGTCCACCTCTCTGTCTCTACCTTCCCTTCTGTAGTAAAACACAGGACAGTCCACTCTCTGTCTCTACCTTCCCTTCTGTAGTAAAACACAGGACAGTCCCACCTCTCTGTCTCTACCTTCCCTTCTGTAGTAAAACACAGGACAGTCCACCTCTCTGTCTCTGTTACCTTCCCTTCTGTAGTAAAACACAGGACAGTCCACCTCTCTGTCTCTGTTACCTTCCCTTCTGTAGTAAAACACAGGACAGTCCTCCTCTCTGTCTCTACCTTCCCTTCTGTAGTAAAACACAGGACAGTCCACCTCTCTGTCTCTGTTACCTACCTTCTGTAGTAAAACACAGGACAGTCCTCCTCTCTGTCTCTACCTTCCCTTCTGTAGTAAAACACAGGACAGTCCACCTCTCTGTCTCTACCTTCCCTTCTGTAGTAAAACACAGGACAGTCCACCTCTCTGTCTCTACCTTCCCTTCTGTAGTAAAACACAGGACAGTCCACCTCTCTGTCTCTACCTTCCCTTCTGTAGTAAAACACAGGACAGTCCTCCTCTCTGTCTCTACCTTCCCTTCTGTAGTAAAACACAGGACAGTCCTCCTCTCTGTCTCTACCTTCCCTTCTGTAGTAAAACACAGGACAGTCCACCTCTCTGTCTCTGTTACCTCCCCTTCTGTAGTAAAACACAGGACAGTCCACCTCTCTGTCTCTACCTTCCCTTCTGTAGTAAAACACAGGACAGTCCACCTCTCTGTCTCTGTTACCTTCCCTTCTGTAGTAAAACACAGGACAGTCCACCTCTCTGTCTCTACCTACCCTTCTGTAGTAAAACACAGGACAGTCCACCTCTCTGTCTCTGTTACCTCCCCTTCTGTAGTAAAACACAGGACAGTCCACCTCTCTGTCTCTACCTTCCCTTCTGTAGTAAAACACAGGACAGTCCACCTCTCTGTCTCTGTTACCTTCCCTTCTGTAGTAAAACACAGGACAGTCCCACCTCTCTGTCTCTACCTTCCCTTCTGTAGTAAAACACAGGACAGTCCACCTCTCTGTCTCTGTTACCTTCCCTTCTGTAGTAAAACACAGGACAGTCCACCTCTCTGTCTCTACCTTCCCTTCTGTAGTAAAACACAGGACAGGTCCTCCTCTCTGTCTCTACCTTCCCTTCTGTAGTAAAACACAGGACAGTCCACCTCTCTGTCTCTACCTTCCTTCTGTAGTAAAACACAGGACAGTCCACCTCTCTGTCTCTACCTTCCCTTCTGTAGTAAAACACAGGACAGTCCACCTCTCTGTCTCTACCTTCCCTTCTGTAGTAAAACACAGGACAGTCCTCCTCTCTGTCTCTACCTTCCCTTCTGTAGTAAAACACAGGACAGTCCTCCTCTCTGTCTCTACCTCCCCTTCTGTAGTAAAACACAGGACAGTCCACCTCTCTGTCTCTACCTTCCCTTCTGTAGTAAAACACAGGACAGTCCACCTCTCTGTCTCTACCTTCCCTTCTGTAGTAAAACACAGGACAGTCCTCCTCTCTGTCTCTACCTTCCCTTCTGTAGTAAAACACAGGACAGTCCACCTCTCTGTCTCTACCTTCCCTTCTGTAGTAAAACACAGGACAGTCCACCTCTCTGTCTCTGTTACCTTCCCTTCTGTAGTAAAACACAGGACAGTCCACCTCTCTGTCTCTACCTTCCCTTCTGTAGTAAAACACAGGACAGTCCACCTCTCTGTCTCTACCTTCCCTTCTGTAGTAAAACACAGGACAGTCCTCCTCTCTGTCTCTACCTTCCCTTCTGTAGTAAAACACAGGACAGTCCACCTCTCTGTCTCTACCTTCCCTTCTGTAGTAAAACACAGCGAGTCTCTCTACTCTGCATTACAGCTGGTCTTTCATTGTGGATCGTTATATCCAGGTTTCATGTAGGGAGGGAGGGAGGGAGTGGGGAGGGAGGGGGGCAGGGAGGGAGTGGGGCAGGCAGGGAGGGAGTGGGGAGGGTGGGGGGGCAGGGAGGGAGTGGGGCAGGCAGGGAGGGAGTGGGGAGGGAGGGGAGGCAGGGAGAGAAGCAGGGAGGAAAGCAGGGAGGGAGGGAGGGAGACAGGCAGGGAGGGAGGGGGGCAGGCAGGGAGGGAGGGAAGCAGGCAGGGAGGGAAGCAGGCAGGGAGGGAGGCTGGGGCGAGGGAGGCTGGGGGGAGGCAGGGAAGCAGGCAGGGAGGGAGGGAGGCTGTGGGGGAGGCAGGGAGTGGGGAGGGAGGCAGGGAAGCAGGCAGGGAGGGAGGCTGTGGGGGAGGCAGGGAGTGGGGAGGGAGGCAGGGAAGCAGGCAGGGAGGGGGGCAGGCAGGGAGGCAGGCAGGAAGGAAGGGAGGCAGGGAGGCAGGCCTTCTCTCCCTCCCTCCCTCCTCCCTCCCTTCCTCGATCCATCCTTCTCTCCCTACTCCTTAAGTATATCGGGTTAAATCACCAGAAGGGCTTATCTCAATGACACCCTCACTGCACTGTGGTGTCCCAGAGAGGAACACACACACACACACACACACACACACACACACACACACACACACACACACACACACACACACTCCCTCAGGGAGCTCCATGTCCAGATCAGCTGAACTCAATGTTCTCGACCAGAAACAGAGAAACACAGCCTCTCTCTGCAGTCCAAGCTTTAGCTTGTGTCTTTGTGTCTTTGTTTTGGACTTGTCTCCTCCAACAGAGGAAGTGTAGCCTCTGGCAGGTTTTACATCCTCACTGTCTCTTGGCTGTCTCTCTGGCTAGTGCAGCTCTAGTACAATACTAAACACTCAGACTGTAACACACTGTACAACCACACCTTAATCATTTTATTTTAAAGTGCTTCTCAACATGGGAAAACATCTCATTTCATGCTCAGTGATTGTTTTAGTAATAAAGTGGAAATGGTTTCCAGCAGTAGAGGAAAGATTCCACACTAATGAGACGTTTACCCAGAAGAAGAAGAGACCAGACAGACACTGTCGCTGTGAAAACTAACAATGTTTTAACTAAGAAAATACCGCCTTAACCTCAACCATCTGCTCCCACACTAAATACATCCTCACTCTTCTGCTGACCTTTAACAGCTTGAATTCACCTCTTTCACCACTGACCCGTTTAACCATAACCTTAACCCTTTAACAGCTTTAATGGAGTCACTGACCCGTTTAACCATAACCTTAACCCTTTAACAGCTTTAATGGAGTCACTGACCCATTTAACCATAACCTTAACCCTTTAACAGCTTTAATGGAGTCACTGACCCTTTAACCATAACCTTAACCCCTTTAACAGCTTTAATGGAGTCACTGACCCGTTTAACCTTACCCTTTAACAGCTTTTAATGGAGTCACTGACCCGTTTAACCATAACCTTAACCCTTAACAGCTTGAAATGGGAGTCACTGACCCGTTGAAACATTAACCTTAACCCTTTAACAGCTTTAATGGAGTCACTGACCCAGTTAAAACCTTAAAACCCTTTAACCTTTAATGGAGTCACCTGACCCGTTTAACCTTAAAAACCCTTTAACAGCTTTAATGGAGTCACTGACCCTTTAAAACCATAACCTTAACCCTTTAACAGCTTTAATGGAGTCACTGACCCATTTAACCATAACCTTAACCCTTTAACAGCTTTAATGGAGTCACTGACCCATTTAACCATAACCTTAACCCTTTAACAGCTTTAATGGAGTCACTGACCCGTTTAACCATAACCTTAACCCTTTAACAGCTTTAATGGAGTCACTGACCCGTTTAACCATAACCTTAACCCTTTAACAGCTTTAATGGAGTCACTGACCCATTTAACCATAACCTTAAAACCCTTAACACGCTTTAATGGAGTCACTGACCCGTTTAAAAACCATAACCTTAACCCTTTAACAGCTTTAATGGAGTCACTGACCCGTTTAAACCATAACCTTAAACCCTTTAACAGCTTTAATGGAGTCACTGACCCGTTTAACCTTAACCCTTTAACAGCTTTAATGGAGTCACTGACCCGTTTAACCATAACCTTAACCCTTTAACAGCTTTAATGGAGTCACTGACCCATTTAACCATAACCTTAAAACCCTTTAACAGCTTTAATGGAGTCACTGACCCATTTAACCATAACCTTAACCCTTTAACAGCTTTAATGGAGTCACTGACCCGTTTAACCTTAACCTTTAACAGCTTTAATGGAGTCACTGACCCATTTAACCATAACCTTAACCCTTTAACAGCTTTAATGGAGTCACTGACACGTTTAACCATAACCTTAACCCTTTAACAGCTTTAATGGAGTCACTGACCCATTTAACCATAACCTTAACCCTTTAACAGCTTTAATGGAGTCACTGACCCGTTTAACCATAACCTTAACCCTTTAACAGCTTTAATGGAGTCACTGACCCGTTTAACCATAACCTTAACCCTTTAACAGCTTTAATGGAGTCACTGACCCGTTTAACCATAACCTTAACCCTTTAACAGCTTTAATGGAGTCACTGACCCATTTAACCATAACCTTAAAACCCTTTAACAGCTTTAATGGAGTCACTGACCCATTTAACCATAACCTTAACCCTTTAACAGCTTTAATGGAGTCACTGACCCATTTAACCATAACCTTAACCCTTTAACAGCTTTAATGGAGTCACTGACCCATTTAACCTTAACCCTTTAACAGCTTTAATGGAGTCACTGGGGGGGGGGTTCCCTCACTATTCACTGCAGTGACAGAAAGTGTACAACACAAAGTGGAGTTTTATCTACTAACAGTTGACTTAACTTTAGAGCCTCATGTACATCATCAGAGAGAGAGAGAGAGAGAGAGAGAGGCTAGTCTCCTAGGATAGGGACTAGCTACACACAGTGAAGGACTGTCTCCTAGGATAGGGACTAGCTACACACAGTGAAGGACTGTCTCCTAGGATAGGGACTAGCTACACACAGTGAAGGACTGTCTCCTAGGATAGGGACTAGCTACACACAGTGAAGGACTGTCTCCTAGGATAGGGACTAGCTACACACAGTGAAGGACTGTCTCCTAGGATAGGGACTAGCTACACACAGTGAAGGACTGTCTCCTAGGATAGGGACTAGCTACACACAGTGAAGGACTGTCTCCTAGGATAGGGACTAGCTACACACAGTGAAGGACTGTCTCCTAGGATAGGGACTAGCTACACACAGTGAAGGACTGTCTCCTAGGATAGGGACTAGCTACACACAGTGAAGGACTGTCTCTTAGGATAGGGACTAGCTACACACAGTGAAGGACTGTCTCTTAGGATAGGGACTAGCTACACACAGTGAAGGACTGTCTCCTAGGATAGGGACTAGCTAGACACAGTGAAGGACTGTCTCCTAGGATAGGGACTAGCTACACACAGTGAAGGACTGTCTCCTAGGATAGGGACTAGCTAGACACAGTGAAGGACTGTCTCCTAGGATAGGGACTAGCTACACACAGTGAAGGACTGTCTCCTAGGATAGGGACTAGCTACACACAGTGAAGGACTGTCTCCTAGGATAGGGACTAGCTACACACAGTGAAGGACTGTCTCCTAGGATAGGGACTAGCTACACACAGTGAAGGACTGTCTCCTAGGATAGGGACTGACTAGTGGATACAACACTAAGGCCTGGTTCCCTTCCAGCACATGACCTGTTTCATGCCCCTCCCCTCAGGTGGACAGCGATAAGCCAGATGAGACCAGGCTGATAGAGATCGACGAATCACAGCGCAGCGAGCACACAGTCTTCATCACACCCCCAGAACTACCCCATCTGCCTGATGGAGAGGAGCACCCACTCTGCTACAGGTGCTGAACCCACTGTGTCTGTCTGTCTGTCTGTCTGTCTGTCTGTCTGTCTGTCTGTCTACCCCAGTGTGTTCTGCCTCCCCCAGCTATGTGTTAACCCCAGTGTGTTCTGCCTCCCCCAGCTATGTGTTAACCCCAGTGTGTTCTGCCTCCCCAGCTATGTGTTAACCCCAGTGTGTTCTGCCTCCCCCAGCTATGTGTTAACCCCAGTGTGTTCTGCCTCCCCCAGCTATGTGTTAACCCCAGTGTGTTCTGCCTCCCCCAGCTATGTGTTAACCCCAGTGTGTTCTGCCTCCCCCAGCTATGTGTTAACCCCAGTGTGTTCTGCCTCCCCCAGCTATGTGTTAACCCCAGTGTGTTCTGCCTCCCCCAGCTATGTGTTAACCCCAGTGTGTTCTGCCTCCCCCAGCTATGTGTTAACCCCAGTGTGTTCTGCCTCCCCCAGCTATGTGTTAACCCCAGTGTGTTCTGCCTCCCCCAGCTATGTGTTAACCCCAGTGTGTTCTGCCTCCCCCAGCTATGTGTTAACCCCAGTGTGTTCTGCCTCCCCCAGCTATGTGTTAACCCCAGTGTGTTCTGCCTCCCCCAGCTATGCAGGTTTCCCAGTGTTGAGTGTTGATCTGTTTGACCCCATGGAAGGCCTCCGACCCCCTGCCTCTCGCCTGGCTGCCCGACAGAGCTGCCCAACCAGCCCCGCACCCATGTTCAGACGCACCAAACAGGTCAGCACACACACACACACACACACACACACACACACACACACACACACACACACACACACACACACACACACACACACACACACACGTGCACACAATACACACAGACACAATACACAC
>NC_042985.1:1380770-1478270 GCF_901001165.1 Salmo trutta | reverse complement strand
TGTACAGTACCTTCCTGTCAGGTTGTACAGTACCTTCCTGTCAGGTTGTACAGTGTCTTCCTGTCAGGTTGTACAGTACCTTCCTGTCAGGTAACTTCCTGTCAGGTAACTTCCTGTCAGGTTGTACAGCACCTTCCTGTCAGGTTGTAAAGTACCTTCCTGTCAGGTTGTACAGTACCTTCCTGTCAGGTTGTAAAGTACCTTCCTGTCAGGTTGTACAGTACCTTCCTGTCAGGTTGTACAGTACCTTCCTGTCAGGTTGTACAGTACCTTCCTGTCAGGTTGTACAGTACCTTCCTGTCAGGTAACTTCCTGTCAGGTTGTACAGTACCTTCCTGTCAGGTAACTTCCTGTCAGGTTGTACAGTAACTTCCTGTCAGGTTGTACAGTACCTTCCTGTCAGGTTGTACAGTAACTTCCTGTCAGGTTGTACAGTAACTTCCTGTCAGGTTGTAAAGTACCTTCCTGTCAGGTTGTACAGTACCTTCCTGTCAGGTAACTTCCTGTCAGGTTGTACAGTAACTTCCTGTCAGGTTGTACAGTAACTTCCTGTCAGGTTGTACAGTACCTTCCTGTCAGGTTGTACAGTACCTTCCTGTCAGGTTGTACAGTACCTTCCTGTCAGGTTGTACAGTACCTTCCTGTCGGGTTGTACAGTAACTTCCTGTCAGGTTGTACAGTACCTTCCTGTCAGGTTGTACAGTACCTTCCTGTCAGGTTGTACAGTACCTTCCTGTCAGGTTGTACAGTACCTTCCTGTCAGGTTGTATAGTACCTTCCTGTCAGGTTGTACAGTACCTTCCTGTCAGGTTGTACAGTACCTTCCTGTCAGGTTGTACAGTGTCTTCCTGTCAGGTTGTACAGTACCTTCCTGTCAGGTTGTACAGTACCTTCCTGTCAGGTTGTATAGTACCTTCCTGTCAGGTTGTACAGTAACTTCCTGTCAGGTTGTATAGTACCTTCCTGTCAGGTTGTACAGTGTCTTCCTGTCAGGTTGTACAGTACCTTCCTGTCAGGTAACTTCCTGTCAGGTAACTTCCTGTCAGGTTGTACAGTACCTTCCTGTCAGGTTGTACAGTACCTTCCTGTCAGGTTGTACAGTACCTTCCTGTCAGGTTGTACAGTACCTTCCTGTCAGGTTGTATAGTACCTTCCTGTCAGGTTGTACAGTACCTTCCTGTCAGGTGGTACAGTACCTTCCTGTCAGGTTGTACAGTTCCTTCCTGTAGCAAGGCTTTCCAGGAACTGTCACTACCTGTTTAAATCATTCTACAATACCTATCAGTCACAGTAATGTCACTGTAGTTACCTCATCAAGGTTACAGTGCTGCATCCCAAATTACACCCTATTCCCTTTATATAGCAGTCCTTTTGACCATGGCCTGTAGGACTCTGATTAAACGTAGTGCACTGTACAGGGAATAGGGTACCTTTTAGGAGTCATCCAGTATGTTCTGAGTCCGCTGGCTCACAGGTCAGGAAGCAGACACATGGACAGTTTTAGGTCTCCACGGTTGCAGCCTGCGGCACCAGACACTATAATCACACAGGACATTACAATGAGTTGTGATGCTGTCAACCTGTCAGCATCTCAGCAGATAGCACCCCTCTCCCTTTATACTGCACTTCTTCTGACCAGGGTCTATAGAGCATCCCATAGGGCTCTGGTCTAAAGTACTGCACTATATAGGGAATAAGGTGGCGTTTGGGATGCGTGCCCTGGTAACCCGGGCAGTAAATGAACACGTGACCAGTGATGTTACAGTAAAGGAAGGTTATCTCTGAGCGCGGTGGAGCCGTGCTGAAGGTTACAGCACCGCTGTCCTGTACTATCTGTTCCCCTGTGGCATTCTATGTGCCTTCCAAATGGCATCATATTCCCTATTGGCCCTGGTCAAATGTACTGCACTATATAGGGAATAGGGGGCCATTTTGGATGCAGATATTCTGGGAGTAATAGAGGGAGTGATGGAGGGAGTTATTTTAGCCTGAGGTATTACCAGGAGTATTACTATCAGTATTACCACCAGTATTACTATCAGTATTACCAGCTGTAACTGACAATTAATCTGTAAGTCTATGTCGTTGTTTTTTGTTTGAATTGTTTACGTGTTCGCTATGCGGGGGAAATGATAAGACAGGTGGAACTACGTGGCTAATAACTGTTGTAACGGGGATCATTATCGTAGAAACACATCTTTGGGGGTGAAGGCTTTCCCGCGCGATGTTAGCTAAGTTTTCATGTTACCGGGTGTAGTTCGTAAAGGTTGATATGTGTATGTTAGGATGAAGCGTGAATTCATGCCAGGAATAATAAGTGTGAAGTTTGATTTCCTCCCTTCTGTAATAAGCAGCCAATGAGGTATTTTTCCTTTATTCATGTGTTCAATCTGATACTGTTATAGCTCCGGCTAAACTGTTTATGTATGTAAGCACTTCAGAGTTATACCAAGCTAATAAGTCACTCATAAGACAAGAAGGTGTAAGAGTGTGCTTAAACTGTATTTTCATTTACGTTATAGTTCTCACAGAAGGTGATAATTCTGACTAAACTACAGAATAAAGCCGCCAGTTAAAATCAAGGAACGGTTGTGCTCGTGGTTACTGGAGGGAGCTACACCAGTAGTATTACTATCAGTATTACCACCAGTATTACTATCAGTATTACCAGGAGTATTACCAGCAGTATTACTAGCAGTATTACCAGCAGTATTACTAGCAGTATTACCAGCAGTATTACTAGCAGTATTACCAGCAGTATTACTAGCAGTATTACCAGCAGTATTACTATCAGTATTACCAGCAGTATTACTAGCAGTATTACCAGCAGTATTACTAGCAGTATTACCAGCAGTATTACTATCAGTATTACCAGCAGTATTACTATCAGTATTACTATCAGTATTACCAGGAGTATTACCAGCAGTATTACTATCAGTATTACCAGCAGTATTACTATCAGTATTACCAGGAGTATTACTATCAGTATTACCAGCAGTATTACTATCAGTATTACCAGCAGTATTACTATCAGTATTATCAGCAGTATTACCAGCAGTATTACTATCTATATTACCACCAGTATTACTATCAATATTACCAGCAGTATTACTATCAGTATTACCAGGAGTATTACTATCAGTATTACCACCAGTATTACCGCCAGTATTACTATCAGTATTACTATCAGTATTACCACCAGTATTACTATCAGTATTACCAGGAGTATTACTATCAGTATTACCAGCAGTATTACTATCGGCATTACCAGCAGTATTACTATCAGTATTACCAGCAGTATTACTATCAGTATTACCAGGAGTATTACTATCGGTATTACCACCAGTATTACTATCGGTATTACCACCAGTATTACTATCAGTATTACCACCAGTATTACTGTCAGTATTACCAGCAGTATTACTATCAGTATTACTATCAGTATTACCAGGAGTATTACTGTCAGTATTACCACCAGTATTACTATCAGTATTACCAGCAGTATTACAATCAGTATTACCACCAGTATTACTATCAGTATTACCAGCAGTATTACTATCAGTATTACCAGGAGTATTACTATCAGTATTACCAGCAGTATTACTATCAGTATTACCAGCAGTATTACCAGGAGTATTACTATTAGTATTACCAACAGTATTACTATTAGTATTACCAGGAGTATTACTATCAGTATTACCACCAGTATTACTATCAGTATTATCAGGAGTATTACCATCAGTATTACCATCAGTATTACCGGCAGTATTACCATCAGTATTACCGGCAGTATTACTATCAGTATTACCAGGAGTATTACTATCAGTATTACCACCAGCATTACTATCAATATTACCAGGAGTATTATAATCAGTATTACCGGCAGTATTACCATCAGTATTACCGGCAGTTTTACTATCAGTATTACCAGGAGTATTACTATCAGTATTACCAGCAGTATTACTATCAGTATTACCAGCAGTATTACTATCAGTATTACCAGCAGTATTACTATCAGTATTACCAGCAGTATTACTATCAGTATTACCAGGAGTATTACTATCAGTATTACCACCAGTATTACTATCAGTATTACCAGCAGTATTACCAGTAGTATTACTATTAGTATTACCAGCAGTATTACTATCAGTATTACCAGGAGTATTACTATCAGTATTACCAGGAGTATTACTATCAGTATTACCAGGAGTATTACTATCAGTATTACCAGGAGTATTACTATCAGTATTACCAGGAGTATTACTATCAGTATTACCAGGAGTATTACTATCAGTATTACTGGCAGTATTACCGGCAGTATTACTATCAGTATTACTAGGAGTATTACTATAAGTATTACCAGGAGTATTACTATCAATATTACCGGGAGTATTACTATCAGTATTACCAGGAGTATTACTATCAGCATTACCAGGAGTATTACTATCAGTATTACCAGGAGTATTACTATCAGTATTATCAGGAGTATTACTATCAGTATTACCAGGAGTATTACTATCAGTATTACCAGCATTATTACCAGCAGTATTACTATCAGTATTACCAGCAGTATAGCTAGCAGTATTACCAGGAGTATTGCTATCAGTTTTACCAGCAGTATTACTATCAGTATTACCAGCAGTATTACCAGGATGGACAGTAACACTGGCTGCTGTCATTATAGAAGAGCTTTTGTTGTTGGCCTGCAGTCTGGAATTACAATGACTTTCTGTGTGTGTGTGTGTGTGTGTGTGTGTGTGTGTGTGTGTGTGTGTGTGTGTGTGTGTGTGTGTGTGTGTGTGTGTGTGTGTGTGTGTGTGTGTATAAGTAAGGATATGTAGCCTATATCAGTGAGTTCATAATTATGCTTCTTTCTCCCTCCACTCCACCTCCTCCTCCTCTCATCTTCTCCACACCTCCCCCTCCTCCTCCACCTCCTCTTCTCCACACCTCCTCCTCCACTCCATCTCCTCCTCCTCTCCACTCCTCCACTCCATCTCCTCCTCTTCTCCTTCTATTCCATCTCCTCCTCCTCTCCTCCCCCTCCTCCTCCACCTCCTCTTCTCCATCTCCTCCTCCTCTCCTCCTCCACCTCCTCCACTCCATCTCCTCCTCCTCTCCTTCTATTCCACCTCCATCTCCTCCCCCTCTCCTCCTCCTCTCCTCCCCCTCCTCCTCCACCTCCTCCTCCACCTCCTCTTCTCCATCTCCTCCTCCTCTCCTTCTATTCCATCTCCTCCTCCACCTCCTCTTCTCCCTCTCCTCCCCCTCCCCCTCCTCCTCCATCTTCTCCTTTCCCTCCCCCTCCTCCTCTCCTCCCCCTCCTCTTCTCCCCCTCCCCATCTCCTCCCCCTCTCCTCCTCCTTTCCTCCCCCTCCTCCTCTCCTCCTCTTCTCCATCTCTCCCTCCTCCTCCTCCCCCTCCTCCTCCACCTCCTCTTCTCCCTCTCCTCCCCCTCCCCCTCCTCCTCCATCTTCTCCTTTCCCTCCCCCTCCTCCTCTCCTCCCCCTCCTCTTCTCCCCCTCCCCATCTCCTCCCCCTCTCCTCCTCCTTTCCTCCCCCTCCCCCTCCTCCTCTCCTCCTCTTCCAGGCGGTGTTAGAGTCTACCTGGCCCTCCAGTACCAGAGGAGGTTACTTCATGTGGATGAAGCTGAGGAACGTGGTTATGGGTGTGGCTCAGTTCAGACAGGCGCTACGCAAACAGCAGCCTCCACCCACTCAGAGCCCTCTGTCAGGTAACCATGACGACGCACCAAGCTCCTTAGGCTGTGACTGTAAAGTGCTGTGAACTTAACGCGTTGTGAGGTTATTGTGAGGTTGCTGATCTGTCTGACAGACAAGACGGCTGTGCATGCTTCTTTATGAAATGTGTTGGTTTGGATGTGATGCTAAGCGTCAGTGTAATAGTGGATGTGTCTGAAAGAGCAATGTGAGAGGTGTCTTTGACGTTTCAAACACATATTACATACATACTACAATACATCATTCATCACATTAGATAAAACAGATTCAGTAGAAACCTTCAGATCAGAATACATGAAATAAACACTCACCCTGTACACCCTTTGCTGTGTGGTGCTGTGTGGTGCTGTCTGGTGCTGTCTGGTGCTGTCTGGTGCTGTGTGGTGCTGTGTGGTGCTGTGTGGTGCTGTTTGGTGCTGTCTGGTGCTGTGTGGTGCTTTCTGGTGCTGTGTGGTGCTGTGTGGTGCTTTCTTGTGCTGTGTGGTGCTTTCTGGTGCTGTCTGGTGCTGTCTGGTGCTGTGTGGTGCTGTCTGGTGTTGTGTGGTGCTGTCTCGTGCTGTGTGGTGCTGTGTGGTGCTGTCTGGTTCTGTCTGGTGCTGTGTGGTGCTGTCTGGTGCTGTCTGGCAGAACTTAGAACTGTGTTTTATAGTGACCTATAAAACACTGTAGTCCTCTAGTGACCTATTAAACACTGTAGTCCTCTAGTGACCTATAAAACACTGTAGTCCTCTAGTGACCTATTAAACACTGTAGTCCTCTAGTGACCTATAAAACACTGTAGTCCTCTAGTGACCTATTAAACACTGTAGTCCTCTAGTGACCTATAAAACACTGTAGTCCTCTAGTGACCTATTAAACACTGTAGTCCTCTAGTGACCTATTAAACACTGTAGTCCTCTAGTGACCTATTAAACACTGTAGTCCTCTAGTGACCTATTAAACACTGTAGTCCTCTAGTGACCTATTAAACACTGTAGTCCTCTTGTGACCTATTAAACACTGTAGTCCTCTAGTGACCTATAAAACACTGTAGTCCTCTAGTGATCTATTAAACACTGTAGTCCTCTAGTGACCTATTAAACACTGTAGTCCTCTAGTGACCTATTAAACACTGTAGTCCTCTAGTGACCTATTAAACACTGTAGTCCTCTAGTGACCTATTAAACACTGTAGTCCTCTAGTGACCTATAAAACACTGTAGTCCTCTAGTGATCTATTAAACACTGTAGTCCTCTAGTGACCTATTAAACACTGTAGTCCTCTAGTGACCTATAAAACACTGTAGTCCTCTAGTGACCTGTTAAACACTGTAGTCCTCTAGTGACCTATTAAACACTGTAGTCCTCTAGTGATCTATTAAACACTGTAGTCCTCTAGTGACCTGTTAAACACTGTAGTCCTCTAGTGACCTATTAAACACTGTAGTCCTCTAGTGACCTATAAAACACTGTAGTCCTCTAGTGATCTATTAAACACTGTAGTCCTCTAGTGACCTATTAAACACTGTAGTCCTCTAGTGACCTATAAAACACTGTAGTCCTCTAGTGACCTGTTAAACACTGTAGTCCTCTAGTGACCTATTAAACACTGTAGTCCTCTAGTGACCTATTAAACACTGTAGTCCTCTAGTGACCTATTAAACACTGTAGTCCTCTAGTGACCAGAAAACACTGTAGTCCTCTAGTGACCTGTAAACACTGTAGTCCTCTAGTGACCTATTAAACACTGTAGTCCTCCTAGTGACCTATATAAACACTGTAGTCCTCTAGTGACCTATTAAACACTGTAGTCCTCTAGTGACCTATTAAACACTGTAGTCCTCTAGTGACCTATAAAACACTGTAGTCCTCTAGTGGCCTATTAAAACACTGTAGTCCTCTAGTGACCTATTAAACACTGTAGTCCTCTAGTGACCTATTAAAACACTGTAGTCCTCTAGTGACCTATTAAAACACTGTAGTCCTCTAGTGACCTATTAAACACTGTAGTCCTCTAGTGACCTATTAAACATGTAGTCCTCTAGTGACCTATTAAAACACTGTAGTCCTCTAGTGACCTATAAACACTGGTAGTCCTCTAGTGACCTGTTAAACACTGTAGTCCTCTAGTGACCTATTAAACACTGTAGTCCTCTAGTGACCTATAAAACACTGTAGTCCTCTAGTGACCTGTTAAACACTGTAGTCCTCTAGTGACCTATAAAACACTGTAGTCCTCTAGTGACCTGTAAAACACTGTAGTCCTCTAGTGACCTATTAAACACTGTAGTCCTCTAGTGACCTATTAAACACTGTAGTCCTCTAGTGACCTGTAAACACTGTAGTCCTCTAGTGACCTATTAAACACTGTAGTCCTCTAGTGACCTGGAAAACACTGTAGTCCTCTAGTGACCTATTAAACACTGTAGTCCTCTGGTGACCTATTAAACACTGTAGTCCTCTAGTGACCTATTAAACACTGTAGTCCTCTGGTGACCTATTAAACACTGTAGTCCTCTAGTGACCTATAAAACACTGTAGTCCTCTAGTGACCTGTAAAACACTGTAGTCCTCTAGTGACCTATTAAACACTGTAGTCCTCTAGTGACCTATTAAACACTGTAGTCCTCTAGTGACCTGTAAAACACTGTAGTCCTCTAGTGACCTATTAAACACTGTAGTCCTCTAGTGACCTGGAAAACACTGTAGTCCTCTAGTGACCTATTAAACACTGTAGTCCTCTGGTGACCTATTAAACACTGTAGTCCTCTAGTGACCTATTAAACACTGTAGTCCTCTGGTGACCTATTAAACACTGTAGTCCTCTAGTGACCTATTAAACACTGTAGTCCTCTAGTGACCTATTAAACACTGTAGTCCTCTAGTGACCTGTAAAACACTGTAGTCCTCTAGTGACCTGGAAAACACTGTAGTCCTCTAGTGACCTATTAAACACTGTAGTCCTCTGGTGACCTATTAAACACTGTAGTCCTCTGGTGACCTGTAAAACACTGTTGCTTCAATTCACTGGCCCACTAGGATATGGGTTAAAGATGTCTCACACACACACACACACACACACACACACACACACACACACACACACACACACACACACACACACACACACACACACACACACACACAGAGAGAGAGAGTTACAGTCCATAATATTTAACTTGGTCTAAAGCCAGACGGCCCCAGGTTGTGTTGACATCCAGGCCGTGGACCACTCCCTGCTGCGCTGCACAGACACCTGTAGAGAAGTTCACTTGCTTCACACACATCCCTCACATCATTTTGATTTTCACAGAAAGTTGCAAATCCCTCACAGACAAATTGATTTAGGCTACATATTCCTCGCTGAAGAACCATCACAGAAAAAGTAATTCACCCCTTATTAACACCTTGTTTTTGAGGAGCCAAAATGGTGTCCAAGTTTCTCTTAATGCCTTGATGTCTTTGGAGCAGATGGCAGCGACCTGGACGCTGTGAGTCACGGCAGCCTGGATAGCTCTGCCGACACTAACACGGCCGAGCAGGGCCCCTACGCCCCTGACTCCATCAAAGTAGACCCAACTGACGATAGGCGTAGCACAGGTACACCCCAAAATGGCTGCCGACTACGCCATCTTACTACGCCTTTTCTCAGTCTGACACGTCCTTTTTTTCTCCTCTCTCATTGCTTCCACACGGCCTCCCTCCACCTCCTCCCTTCTCTCTCATTGCTTCCACACGGCCTCCCTCCACCTCCTCCCTCCTCTCTCATTGCTTCCACACGGCCTCCCTCCACCTCCTCCCTCCTTTCTCATTGCTTCCACACGGCCTCCCTCCACCTCCTCCCTCCTCTCTCATTGCTTCCACACGGCCTCCCTCCACCTTCTCCCTCCTCTCTCATTGCTTCCACACGGCCTCCCTCCCTCCACCTCCTCCCTCCTCTCTCATTGCTTCCACACGGCCTCCCTCCACCTCCTCCCTCCTCTCTCATTGCTTCCACACGGCCCTCCCTCACCCTCCCTCCTCTCATTGCTTCCACACGGCCTCCTCCACCTCTCCTCTCTCTCAATTGCTTCCACACGGCCTCCCTCCACCTCTCCCTCCTCTCTCATTGCTTCCACACGGCCTCCCTCCACCTCCTCCCTCATCTCTCATTGCTTCCACACGGCCTCCCTCCACCTCCTCCCTCCTCTCTCATTGCTTCCACACGGCCTCCCTCCCTCCACCTCCTCCCTCCTCTCTCATTGCTTCCACACGGCCTCCCTCCCTCCACCTTCTCCCTCCTCTCTCATTGCTTCCACACGGCCTCCCTCCACCTCCTCCCTCCTCTCTCATTGCTTCCACACGGCCTCCCTTCACCTCCTCCCTCCTCTCTCATTGCTTCCACACGGCCTCCCTCCACCTCCTCCCTGCTATCTCTCTCCTCCTTTCTCTTCCTGCTCCTTCCTTCCTTCCTTCCTTTCTTCCTTTCTTCTTTCGTGGCTTGTTGTCTCCATGTTTTTCCTCCTTCACTATGGTTGCTCTGCTGTCTCCCTACCTAACTACCCACTCCGTCCGTCCCTCCCTGCCTGTGCCTGTGCTGTGTGTGCCCATGCATGCAGTCAGCCGCGGGGACTGGGGCGGTGTGGGGTTGGACACCCGGTCGGGTCACTCACACTGGGGGGGTTCTGACCTCCACTCCCCCCGCCACTCAGGTAAATCTATGAACTCTCTCTTTCACTATACCTTTCCCTGATACGCTGCCCCTTTCTCAGTGTCTCTCTACCTCAATCTCTGTCTCTCTCTCTCTCTCTTTCTCTACCTCTCTCTCTGGCTATCTTTCTCTTTGGCTCGCTCTATGTCTAGTTCTGTCTCTAGTTCTGTCTCTATGTCTAGTTCTGTCTCTATGTCTAGTTCTGTCTCTATGTCTAGTTCTGTCTCTAGTTCTGTCTCTGTCTAGTTCTGTCTCTATGTCTAGTTCTGTCTCTATGTCTAGTTCTGTCTCTATGTCTAGTTCTGTCTCTATGTCTAGTTCTGTCTCTAGTTCTGTCTCTATGTCTTGTTCTGTCTCTATGTCTAGTTCTGTCTCTATGTCTAGTTCTGTCTCTAGTTCTGTCTCTATGTCTAGTTCTGTCTCTATGTCTAGTTCTGTCTCTAGTTCTGTCTCTATGTCTAGTTTTGTCTCTAGTTCTGTCTCTATGTCTAGTTCTGTCTCTAGTTCTGTCTCTATGTCTAGTTCTGTCTCTAGTTCTGTCTCTATGTCTAGTTCTGTCTCTATGTCTAGTTCTGTCTCTAGTTCTGTCTCTATGTCTAGTTCTGTCTCTATGTCTAGTTCTGTCTCTATGTCTAGTTATGTCTCTATGTCTAGTTCTGTCTCTATGTCTAGTTCTGTCTCTAGTTCTGTCTCTATGTCTAGTTCTGTCTCTATGTGTAGTTCTGTCTCTATGTCTAGTTCTGTCTCTATGTCTAGTTCTGTCTCTATGTCTAGTTCTGTCTCTATGTCTAGTTCTGTCTCTATGTCTAGTTCTGTCTCTGTCTAGTTCTGTCTCTAGTTCTGTCTCTATGTCTAGTTTCTAGTCTCTATGGCTATTCTGTCTCTATGTGTAGTTCTGTCTCTATGTCGTAGTTCTGTCCTCTATGTCTAGTTCTGGTCTCTAGTTCTGTCTCTGTCAGTTCTGTCTCTAGTCTGTCGTCTGTCTAGTTCTGTCTCTAGTTCTGTCTGTCCTCTATGTCTAGTTCTGTCTCTATGTCTAGTTCTGTCTCTATGTCTAGTTCTGTCTCTATGTCTAGTTGTCTCTAGTTCTGTCTCTATGTCTGTTCTGTGTCTCTATGTCTAGTTCTGTCTCTAGTTCTGTCTCTATGTCTAGTTCTGTCTCTATGTCTAGTTCTGTCTCTATGTCTAGTTCTGTCTCTAGTTCTGTCTCTATGTCTAGTTCTGTCTCTAGTTATGTCTCTATGTCTAGTTCTGTCTCTAGTTCTGTCTCTATGTCTAGTTCTGTCTCTATGTCTAGTTCTGTCTCTATGTCTAGTTCTGTCTCTATGTGTAGTTCTGTCTCTATGTCTAGTTCTGTCTCTATGTCTAGTTCTGTCTCTAGTTCTGTCTCTATGTCTAGTTCTGTCTCTATGTCTAGTTCTGTCTCTATGTCTAGTTCTGTCTCTAGTTCTGTCTCTATGTCTAGTTCTGTCTCTATGTCTAGTTCTGTCTCTAGTTCTGTCTCTATGTCTAGTTCTGTCTCTATGTCTAGTTCTGTCTCTATGTCTAGTTCTGTCTCTAGTTCTGTCTCTATGTCTAGTTCTGTCTCTAGTTCTGTCTCTATGTCTAGTTCTGTCTCTAGTTCTGTCTCTATGTCTAGTTCTGTCTCTATGTCTAGTTCTGTCTCTATGTCTAGTTCTGTCTCTATGTGTAGTTCTGTCTCTATGTCTAGTTCTGTCTCTATGTCTAGTTCTGTCTCTAGTTCTGTCTCTATGTCTAGTTCTGTCTCTATGTCTAGTTCTGTCTCTAGTTCTGTCTCTATGTCTAGTTCTGTCTCTATGTCTAGTTCTGTCTCTAGTTCTGTCTCTATGTCTAGTTCTGTCTCTATGTCTAGTTCTGTCTCTATGTCTAGTTCTGTCTCTATGTCTAGTTCTGTCTCTATGTCTTGTTCTGTCTCTAGTTCTGTCTCTATGTCTAGTTCTGTCTCTAGTTCTGTCTCTATGTCTTGTTCTGTCTCTAGTTCTGTCTCTATGTCTAGTTCTGTCTCTATGTCTTGTTCTGTCTCTAGTTCTGTCTCTATGTCTAGTTCTGTCTCTTGTTCTGTCTCTATGTGTAGTTCTGTCTCTGTCCACTCTTCACCTCCTCCACTGTGTCCTCTCTGTGGCCATGCCTCTTCGTCTGCTGCTCTCCTCCCTTTAACACATCTGTTTCTTTGAGGTTTTCCTCTCCTTCACTTTGAAAGCCACAGTTAACAATGTAGCAATGTAGCAATTATAGAACAACTTCCAAGGATGAAGGACTTTCATTTGGAATATAATGAATGGTTTAGATCAGGGGTGTCAAACTCATTTTGGTCTTCACCGATGTCCGGAGGGCTGCAATTAAAATTGGTAAAAATGTCCTCGCCGTCCACATTTACATAGAAATAGTTCCATATCCATCGCTTTTGGAATGTTGGATTCTCCCTGACTGTCTAGCATTCATTTTGATGACTATTATCAAGCTGGACAGAGAGAAGAGACTATAAATGACTGTTATCAAGCTGGACAGAGAGAAGAGACTATAAATGACTGTTATCAAGCTGGACAGAGAGAAGAGACTATAAATGACTGTTATCAAGCTGGACAGAGAGAAGAGACTATAAATGACTGTTATCTAGCTGGACAGAGTGAAGAGACTATAAATGACTGTTATCTAGCTGGACAGAGTGAAGAGACTATAAATGACTGTTATCTAGCTGGACAGAGTGAAGAGACTATAAATGACTGTTATCTAGCTGGACAGAGTGAAGAGACTATAAATGACTGTTATCTAGCTGGACAGAGTGAAGAGACTAGAAATGACTGTTATCAAGCTGGACAGAGAGAAGAGACTATAAATGACTGTTATCAAGCTGGACAGAGTGAAGAGACTATAAATGACTGTTATCAAGCTGGACAGAGAGAAGAGACTATAAATGACTGTTATCAAGCTGGACAGAGTGAAGAGACTATAAATGACTGTTATCTAGCTGGACAGAGTGAAGAGACTATAAATGACTGTTATCAAGCTGGACAGAGTGAAGAGACTAGAAATGACTGTTATCAAGCTGGACAGAGAGAAGAGACTATAAATGACTGTTATCAAGCTGGACAGAGTGAAGAGACTATAAATGTAGGTCCATTGTCATTTTTACAGTTTTCAATTGGTTTTAGTCATTCCAATGTCAACTGAGATCGTTTTTCACAGACGATTATGTAATTGTCTTACTCAAACCCCCTGTGGGCTGGATTGAATGGGTTCTCTGGCCAGTCCATAGGTTTGACACCCCTGGTTTAGATAATACAGATGACTACACTCCAGTAGTCTTTGAAAGCAGAGGTACTGTGTTGTAGTTCAGTAGGGCAGTCTGAGGGTTGAGTGTAGTGTCTTGTTGCTCATTAATGGAGTTAGGTTGTCATCTTATCAGAGAGAGAGAGAGATAGACAGAGAGAGAGAGATACATAGAGATGTACACTGTACACAATTTCATGAGCTGAAATAAAAGATCCCAGAAATGTTTCATCTGCACCAAAATATTATTTCTCTGACATTTTGCGCACACATTTTTTTTCATCCCTGTTAGTGAGCATTTCTCCTTTGCCAAGATAATCCATCCATCTGACAGGTGTGGCATATCAAGAAGCTGACTAAACAGCATGACCATTACACAGGTGCACCTTGTGCTGGGGACAATAAAAGGCCACTCGAAAATGTGCAGTTTTGTCACACAACACAGTGCCACAGATGTCTCAAGTTTTGAGGGACAGTGCAATTGGCATGCTGGCTACAGGAATTTCCACCAGAACTGTTGCCAGATAATTGAACATTCATTTCTCTACCATAAGCCACCTCCAACGTCATTTTAGACAATTTGTCAGTACGTCCAACCTGCCTTTCAACCACAGACCACGTGTAAGGCATTGTGTGGGCGAGAGGTTTGCTGATGTCAACGTTGTGAACAGAGTGCCCCATGGTGGCGTGGGGTTATGGTATGGGGCAGGCATAAACTACGGACAACAAACACAATTGCATTTTATCGATGGCAATTTGTATGCACAGAAATACCGTGACGAGATCCTAAGGCCCATTGTGAGGCAAACATTTTTTGACCTGTGATCTGCAGACGCACATCTGTATTCCCAGTCATGTGAAATCCATAGATTAGGACTTCATTTATTTATTTTCAATTGACTGATTTTCTTATATGAACTGTAACTCAGTAAAAATCTTGTTGCATCTTGCATCTTGTTCAGTATAGATTTATACGAGCCCAGTTGGGGGAAAGATTCATGTTTTATTCACAGACAATGGCGAGGCAGGCAGGGAGGATGATGGGAAAGATGAAAGACTCAGAGCAGATCAGACAGTTGGTGGCCAGAAGAGACTAATGTTCTCTCTCTCTCTCGCTCTCTATCTTTCTTTCTTTCTTTTTGCAGTTAGAAATTGAGAGAAGAGAGTGAATGTGAGCTTTAAGAAATGTGGGGGAGAGAATGAGAGAGAGAGAAATCAAGATTGACGACCATAACTTCAATTACACACGTTTCTCAAATTAGAGTTTTAAATGAGGAATGAGGTGTCTTTTGGAGTAGCCAGTTCTGGTGAGAAGTGCACAAACTATCTCTCCTTCGCTCCTTCCTCCAGGGGAGCAGTCAGACCTGGGGTATAACTCCCTCTCTAAAGAAGAGGTGCGTAGAGGAGGACCCAGCCCGCTGGACAGGGACAGCACCCAGGACAAGGACAACAAGAAGGAGAGTGACTACAGCTCCTGTGAGTGTTGCTATGGAGTTGTAGACATTCTGTCAGATGTTTCCTGCTGAGAGGATGTTATAGGAAGAGCAGGCTGCACTCTGCTGCCCCCTGGTGGAGGTTTACACTGTCTGTCTGTCCCACAATGCTGTCAACACCATATATTCAGTCTCTCTGGTGGAGGTTTATACTGTCTGTCTGTCTGTCTGTCCCACAATGCTGTCAACACCATATATTCAGTCTCTCTGGTGGAGGTTTATACTGTCTGTCTGTCTGTCTGTCCCACAATGCTGTCAACACCATATATTCAGAGTCTCTCTGGTGGAGGTTTATACTGTCTGTCTGTCTGTCCCGCAATGCTGTCAACATCATATATTCAGTCTCTCTGGTGGAGGTTTATACTGTCTGTCTGTCTGTCTGTCCCACAACGCTGTCAACATCATATATTCAGTCTCTCTGGTGGAGGTTTATACTGTCTGTCTGTCTGTCTGTCCCACAATGCTGTCAACACCATATATTCAGTCTCTCTGGTGGAGGTTTATACTGTCTGTCTGTCTGTCTGTCCCACAACATTGTATTCAGGTCTATATAGTAAATGTGATCTGTTATCTCAACATTAAAGGCTTGATGACTTGATGCATGTACATTCTTTGATGTTCTTTTCTCAGGCATATTTGATTGTGTGGTTGTACTAATTGTGTGTGTGTGTGTGTGTGTCCGTGTCCGTGTCTGTCCAGTGTCGGAGACAGAGAGTGCTAAGGGCAGTGGAGACGGTCTCCCCCAACAGGACTTCCCAGAGGTCAACGGTCCATTCAAGCGGCATAATTCCGGCATCGTCCGCGGCAACTATCCCTATGACGATGCAGCCTGTGAGCCCACAGGGTCAACCAGCACAGGTACATGTTGCTATTGGTGTAACACTGAGTACGGTAACATGCACACTATAATGTGATTATTGTGGATAGTCAGATTATATAGTAGTTTGATTAAAACGTTTACATGCTTTATAAGAAGAAGGATTTCCCTAATAATAATAATAACTCTGTTTCCATGGAGACATCTGAAAAGGCTACCTGATGTCTCTCTGATAAATGCAGAACATCACCAGTCTAAATTAACATTCTACCACAGAAAACATGTTATAAAGTTTGTATGTGAGAACTATTTCTAAAACCCATATATTCAGTTGTTCTGAACTCACTTCACTAAAGAGGGAGGCTCTCGGCTGGTGCCCAGCACTGGTGCAGATCAAATACACCACTGGAACGCCGATTAAGGTGTTTACACGTCCTAATCATTTGAAAGATTGCTCAGAAAACGGCATATGCTTACTTTGATTTTTACCTTCCGCCGATTTAAGATAAACAGAGGAAAGTGTTTACATGAATTTTGCACAAAATGCCTACTGCCATGATGCATGTAATACCAAACTATTAGTGACTGTAAACGTACTCACTGATTCTCTCTGTCTGTCTGTCTCCCCCTCTCTTTCTCTCCCTCTCTGTCGTTCTGTTTGTCCATTCCCCCCTCCCTTCCATCCCTACTTCCCTCTCTCGTAACTCTCCCTCCCCCTCTCCTTCCATCTCCTCTCTTTTCTTCCCTCTCTCCCTCCCTCCCCTCTCCTCTCTCTTCTCTCCCCTTACCTCCCCCTTCTCTCTCTTCTCTCACCCTCCCTCCCTCTCCCTCTCTCTTCTCCCCCCTCCTCTCTTCTCCCCTCCTCTCTCTTCTCCCTCCCTCCCTCCCTCCCTCCCTGTCTCTTCTCCTCTCTCTTTTCCCCCCTCCTCTCCCCCCCTCTCTCTTCTCTCCCCCTACCTTCCTCTCCCCCTACCTCCCTCTCCCCCTACCTCCCTCTCCCCCTCCCTCCCTCTCCCCTCCCTCTCTCTTCTCTCCCCCTCCCTCTCTCTTCTCCCCCCTCCTCTCTCCAGACCATGTAGCAGGTCTCCTGTTGAGCTCCTCTCTGAATGAGTTAGGTGTGATTGAGACCAACAGTCTGAGGAGGAGACATCTCAGTACCCTTGAGGAGGGAGGTGGCAGTGGGAGTAGTGGAGGAGGAGGAGGAGGAGGAGGTGAGCCATAACTATAATCCATAACTTATCTATCTATTGTCTGTTTACTGTCTGTCTGTCTTCCATGATGTATTGGATGTCTCTGTAGTGCAGGGCTGGAGGATGTGAATCAGCTGTATCTATCACCCAGAACTATTTCCTGTCTAGTTGTGTGTGTCTTGACATTGTGCCTTGTTTATATGTCTCTATATCTGTACTGGATGGTAGGTGATGGCTGTGAGCCAGCTGGAACTATCCATCACAACTCACCTAGTGATTTAGACTTGTATTAATTGTCTAGTTGTGTCTGTCTTGACATTATGACTTGTGATGTCTCAATCTGTACTGTATAGTAGATATGCTTTACTCAGTTTACTGTGTGTTGTGTAGAAAATGTCATGTTTCAGGAGAATTGTTTCTTTCCTGCTCAAAGGACCATGACAAATAGAGAGATAATAAACTCTCTTCTCACCTCTCCTCTCCAATCCTCTCCAATCCTCTCCCCTCCTCTCTCCTCATCTCCTCTCCTCTCCTTTCCTATCCTCTCCCCTCTTCACCTCCTCTCCCCTCTCTCCTCCTCTCCTCTCCAATCCTCTCACCTCCTCTCCCCTCCTCTCTCCTCATCTCCCCTCCTCTCCTTTCCTTTCCTATCCTCTCCCCTCTTCACCCCCTCTCTCCTCCTCTCTCCTCCTCTCATCTCATCTCCCCTCCTCTCCTTTCCTATCCTCTCCCCTCTTCTCCTCCTCTCCCCTCCTCTCCTCTCCTCTCACCCTCCTCTCTCCTCCTCTCCCCTCCTCTCCTCTCCTCTGCTCTCCTCTCACCTCCTCTCACCTCCTCTCCTCCTCCTCTCCCCTCCTCTCCCCTCCTCTCCTCTCCTCTCCTCTCCTCTCCTCTCCTCTCCTCTGCTCTCCTCTCCTCTTCCCTCCTCTCTCCTCCTCTCCCCTCCTCTCCTTTCCTATCCTCTCCCCTCTTCACCTGCTCTCCCCTCCTCTCCTCTCCAGGCCATGACTGGCAGGGTGTGCGAGGGTGCAGACTGAGTGGAGAGAACAGGGTTGTCAGTGGTAGCAGTGGCACTCCGGTGTTGGGTCTGGGACTGCACCAGGGAGAGACTGACCCAGCCAGGATAGCAGAGAACCTGGGGGCCGACACCAAGATCCTCCAGGGGACCAGCTTCAGCCAGACCAACAGGCCGCGGTGGTTAGTCCTGGGAGGGCCAGAGGGGGTTGGAGCGGCGGGGGGTAAAACCAGGTGAATATCATTGATGTGGAACATTACTGACCTGCTGACATCTTGTGAAAGAGATTTGATCTCAGTGGGAGTAACCTGTATTAATAAAGGTAGAGGGAGGTCATGGACCTGCTGACATCTTGTGAAAGAGATTTGATCTCAGTGGGAGTAACCTGTATTAATAAAGGTAGAGGGAGGTCATGGACCTGCTGACATCTTGTGAAAGAGATTTGATCTCAGTGGGAGTAACCTGTATTAATAAAGGTAGAGGGAGGTCATGGACCTGCTGACATCTTGTGAAAGAGATTTGATCTCAGTGGGAGTAACCTGTATTAATAAAGGTAGAGGGAGGTCATGGACCTGCTGACATCTTGTGAAAGAGATTTGATCTCAGTGGGAGTAACCTGTATTAATAAAGGTAGAGGGAGGTCATGGACCTGCTGACATCTTGTGAAAGAGATTTGATCTCAGTGGGAGTAACCTGTATTAATAAAGGTAGAGGGAGGTCATGGACCTGCTGACATCTTGTGAAAGAGATTTGATCTCAGTGGGAGTAACCTGTATTAATAAAGGTAGAGGGAGGTCATGGACCTGCTGACATCTTGTGAAAGAGATTTGATCTCAGTGGGAGTAACCTGTATTAATAAAGGTAGAGGGAGGTCATGGACCTGCTGACATCTTGTGAAAGAGATTTGATCTCAGTGGGAGTAACCTGTATTAATAAAGGTAGAGGGAGGTCATGGACCTGCTGACATCTTGTGAAAGAGATTTGATCTCAGTGGGAGTAACCTGTATTAATAAAGGTAGAGGGAGGTCATGGACCTGCTGACATCTTGTGAAAGAGATTTGATCTCAGTGGGAGTAACCTGTATTAATAAAGGTAGAGGGAGGTCATGGACCTGATATTCTCCTCTCTGTTGCTTTCTTTATGTTTATGCTTCTGAAAGTAAATATCCCCTTTGGGATCAGTAAATTATGAATATCAAAATGTATTTTAATCCATTTTTTTTTTAAATCTGATCTATTCATTTCTCCATCATGCGCTGCAGACGTAGAGACAGCCCTGAAGACGGAGAGGAGAGGGACTGGAGTGACGAGGACAAGAATAACACAGACGCCATCTTTGATCTGGAGGACCTAGATCTGGACGGACCAACCACAGAGAGCGTTGCTAAAACCAGCCAATCACGGAAGAGGACGGTGCAACGCAGCGCCAGCTATGGAGGTGTGGGTGTGGCCTCAGCTTCGCGGGGCACCGTTAAACGAACGGGGATCGAGACAGGCTTCGACCCGCTGTCCCTCCTGGCGGCCGAGTCCAAGTCCCAGGGGGACAGAGAGGACGACCTGGAAGTAGAGATGGATGGGGTCGCGACCCCTACGGGCCGGCGCCAGGACCACCTGGCTAGGGAGATAGAGATGTACATGAACCATATGGGTTCTCCTCTGAACAGCCGGACCCCCAGTGTGGACCTCCAGGACCCCTCCAGTCCCCTGTTCTTCCACCCTCCTCCCCCACTCATCACCACCCCTCGACGGGCCAGTCTCCCCCATACCTCCCCTCTCAGGACAGGAGGATTACCTCGCTCCAGGACCCAGCACTCCCCCTCGCCCTCCCAGCCTGCCAGACAGAGGCTCTGGTCCTCACCCCCCTGTCCCCGCTCCACCCCCAGCCCACAGCCCAGCCCCTACCGGGAGAGGGAGAGAGACAGGGACCTGGGTTTGCTGTCCCCCTCTCTGTCCTCCTCCTCCTTCGCCCTGGACCAGCTCCTCACCCCCACCCTGGATGTGTTTAAGAGCAGCATGTTCTCGGCAGGGAAAGGTGTGGCAGAGAAGGCTAGTCGGTGGTACTCTCGGCTGGCCACCTCCTACACCACGCCTACCAAGGTACGCTCATCGGTTTGTCAATGGAGGGTGTTCTACTGGTGCGTCAGTCAAAATAACACATTTCTGAATGCCAGAAGATATTTTGTAATATTATGTGACATGAATCAGAGTGTCTGGTCCACACCCCACTACCTAATGCAGCTAGGTGCCTCTCAGATTCTCAAACACATTGCAGCAGCATTTATTTTGTTCCTGAACCTCCATTGTGTCCCCTGTCCACCCCCTCCAGGATGGTAACTGTGACCGTCTGAGTGTGTCCTCTCTGGGCATGGACCCTGACTGCTCCTCCCTGTTGGATGTGGATGAGGAGGGCCTGGGGGACCCAGACGGCTCCATCATCTCCCCTCAGAGAAATGGCCCCGGGCCCCGTAGGAGCCCAAGGAGAAGTCCATCCAGACGCAGTCCCCTGAGGAGCAGACTGGACAGTCCCACACACGGACAGACAGGTAACATATTTCTGCCCTATCACTGAGGAGCAGACTGGACAGTCCCACACACGGACAGACAGGTAACATATTTCTGTCCTATCACTGAGGAGGAGAGAGAGAGAGAGGGAGGAGCTAGGATCAGACAACCAGGTACTGTCCTATCACTGAGGAGGAGAGAGAGAGAGGGAGGAGCTAGGATCAGACAATCAGGTACTGCCCTATCACTGAGGAGGAGAGAGAGATAGGGAGGAGCTAGGATCAGACAATCAGGTACTGCCCTATCACTGAGGAGGAGAGAGAGAGAGGGAGGACCTAGAATCAGACAACCAGGTACTGTCCTATCACTGAGGAGGAGAGAGAGAGAGGGAGGAGCTAGGATCAGACAAGAGCTAGGGGAGGTAGACAGGACTCTTACCAGACTAGGCCAGCAGGCGATGCCTTGTGCAGTTGAGGTGATTGAGGTGAAGTCTGATTGGAGCTCTTCAATCAAGCTACTCAGACCCTCTGCCCTTCTCATGTCTCATTAGCATCCAGTGTGGAAGTAGTGTACCAGCAGGCCTTACATGGAAATGCCCTGTCCTGAGTTAGCGCGTAGCTAACGGCTAGCCATCAGAGACTGTTTACTGCTGACACCAATGATAGCAGATGTTGACGGATAATGGTGTGTCCTGTCTCTCCACCAGGCTTTCCTCCCCCAGACTGCTCTGATCTGGGCTCGTCTCGCTACACCAGCAATACCAGTGTCTTCCAGAACTACGCCATGGAGGTGAGGGCACCACACTTACAGACCTCTCAAACTAAACCAGAAAAACTCACAGGAACATTGAAACGAAGCCAACACTACAGATAGCCTGATTTTCAGATAGGACCATCAATCAAGTATCAAGTACTGCGAGACAAAGGAACAAAGATACTTCTCATTCATACGACCAGGCCAGGGGGGGTCTCTGCCATTTTGTGCCGACCCCTGATTGACCTGATGTCCATCTTGGCTCTGCTGTGTGTGTTTCCAGCTGTTGATCTCCAGCTGTTCTCGCTGTAAGACGTGTGACGGTCTGGTGTACGACGAGGAGATCATGGCAGGATGGACGGCTGACGACTCCAACCTCAACACCACCTGTCCCTTCTGTGGGAACCCCTTCCTCCCTTTCCTTAATGTAGAGATCAGAGACCTGAGAGGACCTGGGAGGTACACTACATACACACCCAGACATTTAACAGCCTCCCTGTTCCCCTGATACCACACCTCCACTCCTCCTCTCATCCTCTCACCTTCAGGTTCTTCCTGAAGAGCAGTCCGTCAGCGGATGAGGCTGTGTCATCGTCCTACTCTGTGTCCACCGGTCTGGACACCGGGACGTCCACTCTGTCCACACCTTGTCCCACTACTGTCCTGTCTCCTCTCTCACCCAGGATCACTGTAGAGGGCTGCTCTGGTAACAACAGGTACACTGCACTATACACTACACACTACACAATGCACACTACGCACTACGCACCAACCCCTGTCCCACCACCATCCTCTCAGATAAACCCTAGTCTACCACCCCTAGCCTACCACTCCTAGCCTACCACCCCTATTCTACCACCCCTATTCTACCACCCCTAGTCTACCACCCCTAGCCTACCACCCCTAGCCTACCACCCCTAGTCTACCACCCCTAGTCTACCACCCCTAGCCTACCACTCCTAGCCTACCACCCCTATTCTACCACCCCTATTCTACCACCCCTAGTCTACCACCCCTAGCCTACCACTCCTAGCCTACCACCCCTATTCTACCACCCCTATTCTACCACCCCTAGTCTACCACCCCTAGTCTACCACTCCTAGCCTACCACCCCTATTCTACCACCCCTATTCTACCACCCCTAGTCTACCACCCCTAGCCTACCACTCCTAGCCTACCACTCCTATTCTACCACCCCTATTCTACCACCCCTAGTCTACCACCCCTAGTCTACCACCCCTAGTCTACCACCCCTAGCCTACCACCCCTATTCTACCACCCCTAGCCTACCACCCCTATTCTACCACCCCTAGCCTACCACCCCTAGCCTACCACCCCTAGCCTACCACCCCTAGCCTACCACCTCTAGCCTACCACCCCTAGTCTACCACCCCTAGTCTACCACCCCTAGCCTACCACCCCTAGCCTATCTGTTAGTTACCTGAGATTATTAGTCAGTATTAGTATAGTGGTAGTGTTCTCTCTCTCTCTCAGTTAGTTACCTGAGATTATTAATCAGTATTAGTATAGTGGTAGTGTTCTCTCTCTGTTAGTTACCTGAGATTATTAATCAGTATTAGTATAGTGGTAGTGTTCTCTCCCTCAGTTAGTTACCTGAGATTATTAGTCAGTATTAGTATAGTGGTAGTGTTCTCTCTCCCTGTTAGTTACCTGAGATTATTAATCAGTATTAGTATAGTGGTAGTGTTCTCTCTCTGTTAGTTACCTGAGATTATTAGTCAGTATTAGTATAGTGGTAGTGTTCTCTCTCTCTGTTAGTCACCTGAGATTATTAGTCAGTATTAGTATAGTGGTAGTGTTCTCTCTCTCTCTCTGTTAGTTACCTGAGATTATTAGTCAGTATTAGTATAGTGGTAGTGTTCTCTCTCTCTCCCAGTTAGTTACCTGAGATTATTAAACAGTATTAGTATAGTGGTAGTGTTCTCTCTCTCTGTTAGTTACCTGAGATTATTAGTCAGTATTAGTATAGTGGTAGTGTTCTCTCTCTCTCTCTGTTAGTTACCTGAGATTATTAGTCAGTATTAGTATAGTGGTAGTGTTCTCTCTCTCTCTCTGTTAGTTACCTGAGATTATTAGTCAGTATTAGTATAGTGGTAGTGTTCTCTCTCTATCTCTCAGTTAGTTACCTGAGATTATTAATCAGTATTAGTATAGTGGTAGTGTTCTCTCCCTCAGTTAGTTACCTGAGATTATTAATCAGTATTAGTATAGTGATAGTGTTCTCTCTCTGTTAGTTACCTGAGATTATTAATCAGTATTAGTATAGTGGTAGTGTTCTCTCCCTCAGTTAGTTACCTGAGATTATTAATCAGTATTAGTATAGTGATAGTGTTCTCTCTCTGTTAGTTACCTGAGATTATTAGTCAGTATTAGTATAGTGGTAGTGTTCTCTCTCTGTTAGTTACCTGAGATTATTAGTCAGTATTAGTATAGTGGTAGTGTTCTCTCTCTCAGTTAGTTACCTGAGATTATTAGTCAGTATTAGTATAGTGGTAGTGTTCTCTCTCTGTTAGTTACCTGAGATTATTAGTCAGTATTAGTATAGTGGTAGTGTTCTCTCTCTCTCTGTTAGTTACCTGAGATTATTAGTCAGTATTAGTATAGTGGTAGTGTTCTCTCTCTCTGTTAGTTACCTGAGATTATTAGTCAGTATTAGTATAGTGGTAGTGTTCTCTCTCTCTCTCAGTTAGTTACCTGAGATTATTAGTCAGTATTAGTATAGTGGTAGTGTTCTCTCTCTGTTAGTTACCTGAGATTATTAATCAGTATTAGTATAGTGGTAGTGTTCTCTCTCTGTTAGTTACCTGAGATTATTAGTCAGTATTAGTATAGTGGTAGTGTTCTCTCTCTGTTAGTTACCTGAGATTATTAATCAGTATTAGTATAGTGGTAGTGTTCTCTCTCTCTCTGTTAGTTACCTGAGATTATTAGTCAGTATTAGTATAGTGGTAGTGTTCTCTCTCCCTCAGTTAGTTACCTGAGATTATTAATCAGTATTAGTATAGTGGTAGTGTTCTCTCTCTCCCTCAGTTAGTTACCTGAGATTATTAATCAGTATTAGTATAGTGGTAGTGTTCTCTCTGTTAGTTACCTGAGATTATTAATCAGTATTAGTATAGTGGTAGTGTTCTCTCTCTCCCTCAGTTAGTTACCTGAGATTATTAATCAGTATTAGTATAGTGGTAGTGTTCTCTCTCTCTCTGTTAGTTACCTGAGATTATTAATCAGTATTAGTATAGTGGTAGTGTTCTCTCTCTCTCTCTGTTAGTTACCTGAGATTATTAATCAGTATTAGTATAGTGGTAGTATTCTCTCCCAGTTAGTTACCTGAGATTATTAATCAGTATTAGTATAGTGGTAGTGTTCTCTCCCTCAGTTAGTTACCTGAGATTATTAATCAGTATTAGTATAGTGATAGTGTTCTCTCTCTGTTAGTTACCTGAGATTATTAATCAGTATTAGTATAGTGGTAGTGTTCTCTCCCTCAGTTAGTTACCTGAGATTATTAATCAGTATTAGTATAGTGATAGTGTTCTCTCTCTGTTAGTTACCTGAGATTATTAGTCAGTATTAGTATAGTGGTAGTGTTCTCTCTCTGTTAGTTACCTGAGATTATTAGTCAGTATTAGTATAGTGGTAGTGTTCTCTCTCTCAGTTAGTTACCTGAGATTATTAGTCAGTATTAGTATAGTGGTAGTGTTCTCTCTCTGTTAGTTACCTGAGATTATTAGTCAGTATTAGTATAGTGGTAGTGTTCTCTCTCTCTCTGTTAGTTACCTGAGATTATTAGTCAGTATTAGTATAGTGGTAGTGTTCTCTCTCTCTGTTAGTTACCTGAGATTATTAGTCAGTATTAGTATAGTGGTAGTGTTCTCTCTCTCTCTGTTAGTTACCTGAGATTATTAGTCAGTATTAGTATAGTGGTAGTGTTCTCTCTCCCTCAGTTAGTTACCTGAGATTATTAATCAGTATTAGTATAGTGGTAGTGTTCTCTCTCTCCCTCAGTTAGTTACCTGAGATTATTAATCAGTATTAGTATAGTGGTAGTGTTCTCTCTGTTAGTTACCTGAGATTATTAATCAGTATTAGTATAGTGGTAGTGTTCTCTCTCTCCCTCAGTTAGTTACCTGAGATTATTAATCAGTATTAGTATAGTGGTAGTGTTCTCTCTCTCTCTGTTAGTTACCTGAGATTATTAATCAGTATTAGTATAGTGGTAGTGTTCTCTCTCTCTCTCTGTTAGTTACCTGAGATTATTAATCAGTATTAGTATAGTGGTAGTATTCTCTCCCAGTTAGTTACCTGAGATTATTAATCAGTATTAGTATAGTGGTAGTGTTCTCTCTCTCTCTGTTAGTTACCTGAGATTATTAATCAGTATTAGTATAGTGGTAGTGTTCTCTCTCTCTCTCAGTTAGTTACCTGAGATTATTAGTCAGTATTAGTATAGTGGTAGTATTCTCTCCCAGTTAGTTACCTGAGATTATTAATCAGTATTAGTATAGTGGTAGTGTTCTCTCTCTCTCTGTTAGTTACCTGAGATTATTAGTCAGTATTAGTATAGTGGTAGTATTCTCTCTCAGTTAGTTACCTGAGATTATTAATCAGTATTAGTATAGTGGTAGTGTTCTCTCTCTCTCTCTGTTAGTTACCTGAGATTATTAGTCAGTATTAGTATAGTGGTAGTATTCTCTCCCAGTTAGTTACCTGAGATTATTAATCAGTATTAGTATAGTGGTAGTGTTCTCTCTCTGTTAGTTACCTGAGATTATTAATCAGTATTAGTATAGTGGTAGTGTTCTCTCTCTGTTAGTTACCTGAGATTATTAATCAGTATTAGTATAGTGGTAGTGTTCTCTCTCTGTTAGTTACCTGAGATTATTAATCAGTATTAGTATAGTGGTAGTGTTCTCTCTCTGTTAGTTACCTGAGATTATTAATCAGTATTAGTATAGTGGTAGTGTTCTCTCTCTGTTAGTTACCTGAGATTATTAGTCAGTATTAGTATAGTGGTAGTGTTCTCTCTCTCTCTGTTAGTTACCTGAGATTATTAGTCAGTATTAGTATAGTGGTAGTGTTCTCTCCCTCAGTTAGTTACCTGAGATTATTAGTCAGTATTAGTATAGTGGTAGTGTTCTCTCTCTCAGTTAGTTACCTGAGATTATTAGTCAGTATTAGTATAGTGGTAGTGTTCTCTCTCTGTTAGTTACCTGAGATTATTAGTCAGTATTAGTATAGTGGTAGTGTTCTCTCCCTCAGTTAGTTACCTGAGATTATTAGTCAGTATTAGTATAGTGGTAGTGTTCTCTCCCTCAGTTAGTTACCTGAGATTATTAGTCAGTATTAGTATAGTGGTAGTGTTCTCTCTCTCTGTTAGTTACCTGAGATTATTAATCAGTATTAGTATAGTGGTAGTGTTCTCTCTCTGTTAGTTACCTGAGATTATTAGTCAGTATTAGTATAGTGGTAGTGTTCTCTCTCTGTTAGTTACCTGAGATTATTAATCAGTATTAGTATAGTGGTAGTGTTCTCTCTCTGTTAGTTACCTGAGATTATTAGTCAGTATTAGTATAGTGGTAGTGTTCTCTCTCTCTGTTAGTTACCTGAGATTATTAATCAGTATTAGTATAGTGGTAGTGTTCTCTCTATCTGTTAGTTACCTGAGATTATTAGTCAGTATTAGTATAGTGGTAGTGTTCTCTCTCTCTGTTAGTTACCTGAGATTATTAATCAGTATTAGTATAGTGGTAGTGTTCTCTCCCAGTTAGTTACCTGAGATTATTAGTCAGTATTAGTATAGTGGTAGTGTTCTCTCTCTGTTAGTTACCTGAGATTATTAGTCAGTATTAGTATAGTGGTAGTGTTCTCTCTCTCTCTCAGTTAGTTACCTGAGATTATTAATCAGTATTAGTATAGTGGTAGTGTTCTCTCTCTGTTAGTTACCTGAGATTATTAGTCAGTATTAGTATAGTGGTAGTGTTCTCTCTCTCAGTTAGTTACCTGAGATTATTAGTCAGTATTAGTATAGTGGTAGTGTTCTCTCTCTGTTAGTTACCTGAGATTATTAATCAGTATTATTATAGTGGTAGTGTTCTCTCTCTGTTAGTTACCTGAGATTATTAGTCAGTATTAGTATAGTGGTAGTGTTCTCTCTCTCAGTTAGTTACCTGAGATTATTAGTCAGTATTAGTATAGTGGTAGTGTTCTCTCTCTCTGTTAGTTACCTGAGATTATTAATCAGTATTAGTATAGTGGTAGTGTTCTCTCTCTGTTAGTTACCTGAGATTATTAGTCAGTATTAGTGTAGTGGTAGTGTTCTCTCTCTCTGTTAGTTACCTGAGATTATTAGTCAGTATTAGTATAGTGGTAGTGTTCTCTCCCTCAGTTAGTTTCCTGAGATTATTAGTCAGTATTAGTATAGTGGTAGTGTTCTCTCTCTGTTAGTTACCTGAGATTATTAATCAGTATTAGTATAGTGGTAGTGTTCTCTCTCTCAGTTAGTTACCTGAGATTATTAGTCAGTATTAGTATAGTGGTAGTGTTCTCTCTCTGTTAGTTACCTGAGATTATTAGTCAGTATTAGTAAAGTGGTAGTGTTCTCTCTCTCTGTTAGTTACCTGAGATTATTAGTCAGTATTAGTATAGTGGTAGTGTTCTCTCTCTCTCTCAGTTAGTTACCTGAGATTATTAGTCAGTATTAGTATAGTGGTAGTGTTCTCTCTCTATCTGTTAGTTACCTGAGATTATTAATCAGTATTAGTATAGTGGTAGTGTTCTCTCTCTCTGTTAGTTACCTGAGATTATTAGTCAGTATTAGTATAGTGGTAGTGTTCTCTCTCTCTGTTAGTTACCTGAGATTATTAGTCAGTATTAGTATAGTGGTAGTGTTCTCTCTCCCTCAGTTAGTTACCTGAGATTATTAATCAGTATTAGTATAGTGGTAGTGTTCTCTCTCTGTTAGTTACCTGAGATTATTAATCAGTATTAGTATAGTGGTAGTGTTCTCTCTCTCTGTTAGTTACCTGAGATTATTAATCAGTATTAGTATAGTGGTAGTGTTCTCTCTCTCTCTGTTAGTTACCTGAGATTATTAGTCAGTATTAGTATAGTGGTAGTGTTCTCTCTCTCTCTGTTAGTTACCTGAGATTATTAGTCAGTATTAGTATAGTGGTAGTGTTCTCTCTCTCTGTTAGTTACCTGAGATTATTAATCAGTATTAGTATAGTGGTAGTGTTCTCTCTCTCTCTCAGTTAGTTTCCTGAGATTATTAGTCAGTATTAGTATAGTGGTAGTGTTCTCTCTCTGTTAGTTACCTGAGATTATTAGTCAGTATTAGTATAGTGGTAGTGTTCTCTCTATCTGTTAGTTACCTGAGATTATTAGTCAGTATTAGTATAGTGGTAGTGTTCTCTCTCTCTGTTAGTTACCTGAGATTATTAGTCAGTATTAGTATAGTGGTAGTGTTCTCTCTCTCTCTCTGTTAGTTACTTGAGATTATTAGTCAGTATTAGTATAGTGGTAGTGTTCTCTCTCTCTATCTGTTAGTTACCTGAGATTATTAGTCAGTATTAGTATAGTGGTAGTGTTCTCTCTCTGTTAGTTACCTGAGATTATTAGTCAGTATTAGTATAGTGGTAGTGTTCTCTCTCTGTTAGTTACCTGAGATTATTAATCAGTATTAGTATAGTGGTAGTGTTCTCTCTCTCTCTGTTAGTTACCTGAGATTATTAGTCAGTATTAGTATAGTGGTAGTGTTCTCTCTCTCTGTTAGTTACCTGAGATTATTAGTCAGTATTAGTATAGTGGTAGTGTTCTCTCTCTCTCTCAGTTAGTTACCTGAGATTATTAGTCAGTATTAGTATAGTGGTAGTGTTCTCTCTCTGTTAGTTACCTGAGATTATTAATCAGTATTAGTATAGTGGTAGTGTTCTCTCTCTGTTAGTTACCTGAGATTATTAGTCAGTATTAGTATAGTGGTAGTGTTCTCTCTCTCTGTTAGTTACCTGAGATTATTAGTCAGTATTAGTATAGTGGTAGTGTTCTCTCTGTTAGTTTCCTGAGATTATTAGTCAGTATTAGTATAGTGGTAGTGTTCTCTCTCTGTTAGTTTCCTGAGATTATTAGTCAGTATTAGTATAGTGGTAGTGTTCTCTCTCTCTCTCAGTTAGTTACCTGAGATTATTAGTCAGTATTAGTATAGTGGTAGTGTTCTCTCTCTCTCTCTGTTAGTTACCTGAGATTATTAGTCAGTATTAGTATAGTGGTAGTGTTCTCTCTCTGTTAGTTACCTGAGATTATTAGTCAGTATTAGTATAGTGGTAGTGTTCTCTCTATCTGTTAGTTACCTGATATTATTAGTCAGTATTAGTATAGTGGTAGTGTTCTCTCTCAGTTAGTTACCTGAGATTATTAGTCAGTATTAGTATAGTGGTAGTGTTCTCTCTCTCTCTCAGTTAGTTACCTGAGATTATTAGTCAGTATTAGTATAGTGGTAGTGTTCTCTCTCTCTCTCAGTTAGTTACCTGAGATTATTAGTCAGTATTAGTATAGTGGTAGTGTTCTCTCTCTGTTAGTTACCTGAGATTATTAATCAGTATTAGTATAGTGGTAGTGTTCTCTCTCTCTGTTAGTTACCTGAGATTATTAGTCAGTATTAGTATAGTGGTAGTGTTCTCTCTCTCTCTCTCTGTTAGTTACCTGAGATTATTAATCAGTATTAGTATAGTGGTAGTGTTCTCTCTCAGTTAGTTACCTGAGATTATTAGTCAGTATTAGTATAGTGGTAGTGTTCTCTCTCTCTCTCAGTTAGTTACCTGAGATTATTAGTCAGTATTAGTATAGTGGTAGTGTTCTCTCTCAGTTAGTTACCTGAGATTATTAGTCAGTATTAGTATAGTGGTAGTGTTCTCTCTCAGTTAGTTACCTGAGATTATTAGTCAGTATTAGTATAGTGGTAGTGTTCTCTCTCTCTCTCTCTGTTAGTTACCTGAGATTATTAATCAGTATTAGTATAGTGGTAGTGTTCTCTCTCAGTTAGTTACCTGAGATTATTAGTCAGTATTAGTATAGTGGTAGTGTTCTCTCTCTCTGTTAGTTTCCTGAGATTATTAATCAGTATTAGTATAGTGGTAGTGTTCTCTCTATCTGTTAGTTACCTGAGATTATTAGTCAGTATTAGTATAGTGGTAGTGTTCTCTCTCTCTCTTTTAGTTACCTGAGATTATTAATCAGTATTAGTATAGTGGTAGTGTTCTCTCTCTCTCTCAGTTAGTTCCCTGAGATTATTAATCAGTATTAGTATAGTGGTAGTGTTCTCTCTCTGTCTGTTAGTTACCTGAGATTATTAATCAGTATTAGTATAGTGGTAGTGTTCTCTCTCTCTCTGTTAGTTACCTGAGATTATTAATCAGTATTAGTATAGTGGTAGTGTTCTCTCTCTCTCTCAGTTAGTTACCTGAGATTATTAATCAGTATTAGTATAGTGGTAGTGTTCTCTCTCTCTGTTAGTTACCTGAGATTATTAGTCAGTATTAGTATAGTGGTAGTGTTCTCTCTCAGTTAGTTACCTGAGATTATTAATCAGTATTAGTATAGTGGTAGTGTTCTCTCTCTATCTGTTAGTTACCTGAGATTATTAATCAGTATTAGTATAGTGGTAGTGTTCTCTCTCTCTCTCTGTTAGTTACCTGAGATTTTTAATCAGTATTAGTATAGTGGTAGTGTTCTCTCTCTGTTAGTTACCTGAGATTATTAGTCAGTATTAGTATAGTGGTAGTGTTCTCTCTCTCTCTCAGTTAGTTACCTGAGATTATTAGTCAGTATTAGTATAGTGGTAGTGTTCTCTCTCTCTGTTAGTTACCTGAGATTATTAATCAGTATTAGTATAGTGGTAGTGTTCTCTCTCTGTTAGTTTCCTGAGATTATTAGTCAGTATTAGTGTAGTGGTAGTGTTCTCTCTCCCTCAGTTAGTTACCTGAGATTATTAGTCAGTATTAGTATAGTGGTAGTGTTCTCTCTCTCTCCCTCAGTTAGTTACCTGAGATTATTAATCAGTATTAGTATAGTGGTAGTGTTCTCTCTCTCTCTGTTAGTTACCTGAGATTATTAGTCAGTATTAGTATAGTGGTAGTGTTCTCTCTCTCTGTTAGTTACCTGAGATTATTAATCAGTATTAGTATAGTGGTAGTGTTATCTCTCTCTCTCAGTTAGTTTCCTGAGATTATTAGTCAGTATTAGTATAGTGGTAGTGTTCTCTCTCTGTTAGTTACCTGAGATTATTAGTCAGTATTAGTATAGTGGTAGTGTTCTCTCTATCTGTTAGTTACCTGAGATTATTAGTCAGTATTAGTATAGTGGTAGTGTTCTCTCTCTCTGTTAGTTACCTGAGATTATTAGTCAGTATTAGTATAGTGGTAGTGTTCTCTCTCTCTCTGTTAGTTACCTGAGATTATTAGTCAGTATTAGTATAGTGGTAGTGTTCTCTCTCTCTATCTGTTAGTTACCTGAGATTATTAGTCAGTATTAGAATAGTGGTAGTGTTCTCTCTCTGTTAGTTACCTGAGATTATTAGTCAGTATTAGTATAGTGGTAGTGTTCTCTCTCTGTTAGTTACCTGAGATTATTAATCAGTATTAGTATAGTGGTAGTGTTCTCTCTCTCTCTGTTAGTTACCTGAGATTATTAGTCAGTATTAGTATAGTGGTAGTGTTCTCTCTCTCTGTTAGTTACCTGAGATTATTAGTCAGTATTAGTATAGTGGTAGTGTTCTCTCTCTCTCTCAGTTAGTTACCTGAGATTATTAGTCAGTATTAGTATAGTGGTAGTGTTCTCTCTCTGTTAGTTACCTGAGATTATTAATCAGTATTAGTATAGTGGTAGTGTTCTCTCTCTGTTAGTTACCTGAGATTATTAGTCAGTATTAGTATAGTGGTAGTGTTCTCTCTCTCTGTTAGTTACCTGAGATTATTAGTCAGTATTAGTATAGTGGTAGTGTTCTCTCTGTTAGTTTCCTGAGATTATTAGTCAGTATTAGTATAGTGGTAGTGTTCTCTCTCTGTTAGTTTCCTGAGATTATTAGTCAGTATTAGTATAGTGGTAGTGTTCTCTCTCTCTCTCAGTTAGTTACCTGAGATTATTAGTCAATATTAGTATAGTGGTAGTGTTCTCTCTCTCTCTGTTAGTTACCTGAGATTATTAGTCAGTATTAGTATAGTGGTAGTGTTCTCTCTCTGTTAGTTACCTGAGATTATTTGTCAGTATTAGTATAGTGGTAGTGTTCTCTCTATCTGTTAGTTACCTGAGATTATTAGTCAGTATTAGTATAGTGGTAGTGTTCTCTCTCAGTTAGTTACCTGAGATTATTAGTCAGTATTAGTATAGTGGTAGTGTTCTCTCTCAGTTAGTTACCTGAGATTATTAGTCAGTATTAGTATAGTGGTAGTGTTCTCTCTCTCTCTCTCAGTTAGTTACCTGAGATTATTAGTCAGTATTAGTATAGTGGTAGTGTTCTCTCTCTGTTAGTTACCTGAGATTATTAATCAGTATTAGTATAGTGGTAGTGTTCTCTCTCTCTGTTAGTTACCTGAGATTATTAGTCAGTATTAGTATAGTGGTAGTGTTCTCTCTCTCTCTCTCTGTTAGTTACCTGAGATTATTAATCAGTATTAGTATAGTGGTAGTGTTCTCTCTCAGTTAGTTACCTGAGATTATTAGTCAGTATTAGTATAGTGGTAGTGTTCTCTCTCTCTCTCAGTTAGTTACCTGAGATTATTAGTCAGTATTAGTATAGTGGTAGTGTTCTCTCTCAGTTAGTTACCTGAGATTATTAGTCAGTATTAGTATAGTGGTAGTGTTCTCTCTCAGTTAGTTACCTGAGATTATTAGTCAGTATTAGTATAGTGGTAGTGTTCTCTCTCTCTCTCTCTGTTAGTTACCTGAGATTATTAATCAGTATTAGTATAGTGGTAGTGTTCTCTCTCAGTTAGTTACCTGAGATTATTAGTCAGTATTAGTATAGTGGTAGTGTTCTCTCTCTCTGTTAGTTTCCTGAGATTATTAATCAGTATTAGTATAGTGGTAGTGTTCTCTCTATCTGTTAGTTACCTGAGATTATTAGTCAGTATTAGTATAGTGGTAGTGTTCTCTCTCTCTCTCTGTTAGTTACCTGAGATTATTAATCAGTATTAGTATAGTGGTAGTGTTCTCTCTCTCTCTCAGTTAGTTACCTGAGATTATTAATCAGTATTAGTATAGTGGTAGTGTTCTCTCTCTCTGTTAGTTACCTGAGATTATTAGTCAGTATTAGTATAGTGGTAGTGTTCTCTCTCAGTTAGTTACCTGAGATTATTAATCAGTATTAGTATAGTGGTAGTGTTCTCTCTCTATCTGTTAGTTACCTGAGATTATTAATCAGTATTAGTATAGTGGTAGTGTTCTCTCTCTCTCTGTTAGTTACCTGAGATTATTAATCAGTATTAGTATAGTGGTAGTGTTCTCTCTCTGTTAGTTACCTGAGATTATTAGTCAGTATTAGTATAGTGGTAGTGTTCTCTCTCTCTCTCAGTTAGTTACCTGAGATTATTAGTCAGTATTAGTATAGTGGTAGTGTTCTCTCTCTCTGTTAGTTAACTGAGATTATTAATCAGTATTAGTATAGTGGTAGTGTTCTCTCTCTGTTAGTTTCCTGAGATTATTAGTCAGTATTAGTGTAGTGGTAGTGTTCTCTCTCCCTCAGTTAGTTACCTGAGATTATTAGTCAGTATTAGTATAGTGGTAGTGTTCTCTCTCTCTCCCTCAGTTAGTTACCTGAGATTATTAGTCAGTATTAGTATAGTGGTAGTGTTCTCTCTCTCTCTGTTAGTTACCTGAGATTATTAATCAGTATTAGTATAGTGGTAGTGTTCTCTCTCTCTCCCTCAGTTAGTTACCTGAGATTATTAATCAGTATTAGTATAGTGGTAGTGTTCTCTCTGTTAGTTACCTGAGATTATTAATCAGTATTAGTATAGTGGTAGTGTTCTCTCTCTCAGTTAGTTACCTGAGATTATTAGTCAGTATTAGTATAGTGGTAGTGTTCTCTCTATCTCTCAGTTAGTTACCTGAGATTATTAGTCAGTATTAGTATAGTGGTAGTGTTCTCTCTCTGTTAGTTACCTGAGATTATTAGTCAGTATTAGTATAGTGGTAGTGTTCTCTCTATCTCTCAGTTAGTTACCTGAGATTATTAGTCAGTATTAGTATAGTGGTAGTGTTCTCTCTCTCTGTTAGTTACCTGAGATTATTAATCAGTATTAGTATAGTGGTAGTGTTCTCTCTCTCTCTCTGTTAGTTACCTGAGATTATTAGTCAGTATTAGTATAGTGGTAGTGTTCTCTCTCTGTTAGTTACCTGAGATTATTAGTCAGTATTAGTATAGTGGTAGTGTTCTCTCTCTCTGTTAGTTACCTGAGATTATTAGTCAGTATTAGTATAGTGGTAGTATTCTCTATCTGTTAGTTACCTGAGATTATTAATCAGTATTAGTATAGTGGTAGTGTTCTCTCTCTCTGTTAGTTACCTGAGATTATTAATCAGTATTAGTATAGTGGTAGTGTTCTCTCTCTCTCTCTGTTAGTTACCTGAGATTATTAGTCAGTATTAGTATAGTGGTAGTGTTCTCTATCTGTTAGTTACCTGAGATTATTAATCAGTATTAGTATAGTGGTAGTGTTCTCTCTCTCTCAGTTAGTTACCTGAGATTATTAGTCAGTATTAGTATAGTGGTAGTGTTCTCTATCTGTTAGTTACCTGAGATTATTAGTCAGTATTAGTATAGTGGTAGTGTTCTCTCTCTCTCTCAGTTAGTTACCTGAGATTATTAGTCAGTATTAGTATAGTGGTAGTGTTCTCTCTCTCTCTCTCAGTTAGTTACCTGAGATTATTAGTCAGTATTAGTATAGTGGTAGTGTTCTCTCTCTCTCTCTGTTAGTTACCTGAGATTATTAGTCAGTATTAGTATAGTGGTAGTGTTCTCTATCTGTTAGTTACCTGAGATTATTAATCAGTATTAGTATAGTGGTAGTGTTCTCTCTCTCTCTCAGTTAGTTACCTGAGATTATTAGTCAGTATTAGTATAGTGGTAGTGTTCTCTATCTGTTAGTTACCTGAGATTATTAGTCAGTATTAGTATAGTGGTAGTGTTCTCTCTCTCAGTTAGTTACCTGAGATTATTAGTCAGTATTAGTATAGTGGTAGTGTTCTCTCTCTCTCTCTCTGTTAGTTACCTGAGATTATTAATCAGTATTAGTATAGTGGTAGTGTTCTCTCTCTATCTGTTAGTTACCTGAGATTATTAATCAGTATTAGTATAGTGGTAGTGTTCTCTCTCTGTTATTTTCCTGAGATTATTAGTCAGTATTAGTATAGTGGTAGTGTTCTCTCTCTATCTGTTAGTTACCTGAGATTATTAGTCAGTATTAGTATAGTGGTAGTGTTCTCTCCCAGTTAGTTACCTGAGATTATTAATCAGTATTAGTATAGTGGTAGTGTTCTCTCTCTCTCTGTTAGTTACCTGAGATTATTAGTCAGTATTAGTATAGTGGTAGTGTTCTCTCTCTGTTAGTTACCTGAGATTATTAGTCAGTATTAGTATAGTGGTAGTGTTCTCTCTCTGTTAGTTACCTGAGATTATTAATCAGTATTAGTATAGTGGTAGTGTTCTCTCTCTCTGTTAGTTACCTGAGATTATTAGTCAGTATTAGTATAGTGGTAGTGTTCTCTCTCTCTCTGTTAGTTACCTGAGATTATTAGTCAGTATTAGTATAGTGGTAGTGTTCTCTCTCTCTCTCTGTTAGTTACCTGAGATTATTAGTCAGTATTAGTATAGTGGTAGTGTTCTCTCTCTGTTAGTTACCTGAGATTATTAATCAGTATTAGTATAGTGGTAGTGTTCTCTCTCTGTTAGTTACCTGAGATTATTAATCAATATTAGTATAGTGGTAGTGTTCTCTCTCTGTTAGTTACCTGAGATTGTTAATCAGTATTAGTATAGTGGTAGTGTTCTCTCTCTCTGTTAGTTACCTGAGATTATTAGTCAGTATTAGTATAGTGGTAGTGTTCTCTCTCTCTCTCTGTTAGTTACCTGAGATTATTAATCAGTATTAGTATAGTGGTAGTGTTCTCTCTCTGTTAGTTACCTGAGATTATTAATCAGTATTAGTATAGTGGTAGTGTTCTCTCTCTGTTAGTTACCTGAGATTATTAATCAGTATTAGTATAGTGTTAGTGTTCTCTCCCTCCTCATTTTGGTTTCTGTTGGATTACATGACATCTCAGTAGAGAATGTGTTTGAAGTAGCCGCCTACTGATACTATCTGCAATGGAAAACAGGAGCTTCTCCTGGTCCTAACACCTGGTCCTAACACCTGGCCCTAACACCTGGCCCTAACACCTGGTCCTAACACCTGGTCCTAACACCTGGTCCTAACACCTGGTCCTAACACCTGGTCCTAACACCTGGCCCTAACACCTGGCCCTAACACCTGGCCCTAACACCTGGCCCTAACACTGGTGTGTGTGTGTGTGTGTGTGTCGTCATCCAGGGCCCAGTGTATAGAGATCCCTACAGAGCGGTGCCAGGGGGCCCTGTCCCCTGGGTCAGCTATGGTGCGGAGTGTCAGTGCCTTTGACCCCATGGAGGAACCAACTCGACTCAACCACAATGTACCCACTACAGGCAGCCTGCCCAGCCGACTCAACGAAGCCAGTGTGAGACAGACCCCCAAAACACACACACACACACACACACACATTCTTACTTGATTATCGTTATGTATCTGTAGTGGTCGAGGACCACCCACAGCCTAACTTCTCAACTTTAACCCCTGACCCTTAACCCCCCCAGGACCCCCTGAGTGTTGATATGGAGTGGCGTCTCCACCACCCAGAACCAGTCACAGTACCCTACCTGAGTCCCCTGGTGCTGTGGAAGGAGCTGGAGTCCCTGCTGGAGAACGAGGGAGACCCTGTTATCACGGTGTCAGCCGTGGTGGACCACCATCCTATCATCTACTGGAACCTGGTTTGGTCCTTCAGACGTCTGGACCTGCCCAGCAACCTGCCTGGACTCATACTGACCTCAGAGCACTGTAACAGGGGATCTACGGTAGGGAACACTGTCTATACATTCCCTGTCTATACATCTCACCCCTTATTCCCTGTCTATACAGCTCACCCCTTATTCCCTGTCTATACAGCTCACCCCTTATTCCCTGTCTATACACCTCACCCCTTATTCCCTGTCTATACAGCTCACCCCAGATTCCCTGTCTATACATCTCACCCCTTATTCCCTGTCTATACAGCTCACCCCTTATTCCCTGTCTATACAGCTCACCCCTTATTCCCTGTCTATACAGCTCACCCCTTATTCCCTGTCTATACACCTCACCCCTTATTCCCTGTCTATACAGCTCACCCCAGATTCCCTGTCTATACATCTCACCCCTTATTCCCTGTCTATACACCTCACCCCTTATTCCCTGTCTATACAGCTCACCCCTTATTCCCTGTCTATACACCTCACCCCTTATTCCCTGTCTATACAGCTCACCCCTTATTCCCTGTCTATACACCTCACCCCTTATTCCCTGTCTATACAGCTCACCCCTTATTCCCTGTCTATACAGCTCACCCCTTATTCCCTGTCTATACAGCTCACCCCTTATTCCCTGTCTATACACCTCACCCCTTATTCCCTGTCTATACAGCTCACCCCTTATTCCCTGTCTATACACCTCACCCCTTATTCCCTGTCTATACAGCTCACCCCAGATTCCCTGTCTATACGTCTCCCTCCAGATATATTGTCATTGAGCTAGTGTGTGTGTCTCATATCTGTCCCTGTCCTTCCCCAGGTCCCTCGCCACTGGATGTCAGAGGACAGTAAACACGTGTTGATCCAGATCTTATGGGATAACCTGAAGCTGCACCGGGATCTCATCCAGCCGTTTTACATCCTCTGGAACACACAGAGTAGGTCACGGTCTACAGCAGGTCCTGAAACCGTCTCAGTGTAATGCATTAAGTCACTTTCTACAGCAGGTCCTGAAACCGTCTCAGTGATATGCATTAGGTCACGGTCTACAGCAGGTCCTGAAACCGTCTCAGTGTAATGCATTAAGTCAGTCTACAGCAGGTCCTGAAACCGTCTCAGTGAAATGCATTAAGTCAGTCTACAGCAGGTCCTGAAACCGTCTCAGTGAAATGCATTAAGTCACGGTCTACAGCAGGTCCTGAAACCGTCTCAGGGAAATGCATTAAGTCAGTCTACAGCAGGTCCTGAAACCGTCTCAGTGAAATGCATTAGGTCACGGTCTACAGCAGGTCCTGAAACCGTCTCAGGGAAATGCATTAAGTCAGTCTACAGCAGGTCCTGAAACCGTCTCAGTGAAATGCATTAAGTCAGTCTACAGCAGGTCCTGAAACCGTCTCAGGGAAATGCATTAAGTCAGTCTACAGCAGGTCCTGAAACCGTCTCAGTGTAATGCATTAAGTCAGTCTACAGCAGGTCCTGAAACCGTCTCAGTGAAATGCATTAAGTCAGTCTACAGCAGGTCCTGAAACCGTCTCAGTGTAATGCATTAAGTCAGTCTACAGCAGGTCCTGAAACCGTCTCAGTGAAATGCATTAAGTCAGTCTACAGCAGGTCCTGAAACCGTCTCAGGGAAATGCATTAAGTCAGTCTACAGCAGGTCCTGAAACCGTCTCAGTGAAATGCATTAAGTCACGGTCTACAGCAGGTCCTGAAACCGTCTCAGTGTAATGCATTAAGTCAGTCTACAGCAGGTCCTGAAGCCGTCTCAGTGTAATGCATTAAGTCACGGTCTACAGCAGGTCCTGAAGCCGTCTCAGTGTAATGCATTAGGTCACGGTCTACAGCAGGTCCTGAAGCCGTCTCAGTGTAATGCATTAGGTCACGGTCTACAGCAGGTCCTGAAACCGTCTCAGTGAAATGCATTAAGTCACTGTCTACAGCAGGTCCTGAAACCGTCTCAGTGAAATGCATTAAGTCAGTCTACAGCAGGTCCTGAGACCATCTCATCGTAATGCATTAAGTCACGGTTTACAGCAGGTCCTGAAACCGTCTCAGTGAAATGCATTAAGTCACGGTCTACAGCAGGTCCTGAAACCGTCTCAGTGTAATGCATTAAGTCAGTCTACAGCAGGTCCTGAAACCGTCTCAGTGTAATGCATTAAGTCACAGTCTACAGCAGGTCCTGAAGCCGTCTCAGTTTAATGCATTAAGTCACAGTCTACAGCAGGTCCTGAAACTGTCTCAGTGTAATGCATTAAGTCAGTCTACAGCAGGTCCTGAAACCGTCTCAGTTTAATGCATTAAGTCAGTCTACAGCAGGTCCTGAAGCCGTCTCAGTTTAATGCATTAAGTCACGGTCTACAGCAGGTCCTGAAACTGTCTCAGTGAAATGCATTAAGTCAGTCTACAGCAGGTCCTGAAACCGTCTCAGTTTAATGCATTAAGTCACAGTCTACAGCAGGTCCTGAAACCGTCTCAGTGAAATGCATTAAGTCAGTCTACAGCAGGTCCTGAAACCGTCTCAGTTTAATGCATTAAGTCACAGTCTACAGCAGGTCCTGAAGGCGTCACAGCACCTTGTTTTATCAAGCAACAGATAAAGCCATAAGTCTATATTTTACTGTGGTTTTAAGAGCATATCTGTATGAATTGTGGATGTCTTGTAGCCTTTTTGTAGCCTAACTTTGGCAGATGGAAGAGCTCTGAACCATGGGCAGCTATGTGGCAGCCATTTTGTATCTCTGTGTACTGTAATGTCTGGGAGCTAACAGGGGTCTGTTGTTCTCTCTGTTCTCTGTCTTTTAGGGCTTAATTGTGCTCTGTTGTTAGACAGTGAGTGTTCTCTTTAGGACTCGACAGCTGAGTCCTCTCCTTTGTCTCTGTGTGTCCTGTCTGCTCTTCTCTGCTTTGCTGCACTCTGTTTGTTCTCCTTGTAGTCATTTGGAAAACCTGTTTCATTTTCTCTGTCCTCAGTATCTTTATGTGGTTGAAATGCATCACTGTATTGCTGTTTTCCACTTGCTTGACAGCCTGAGAATTCTGTGGGCTGTCTTTGATTGAATTGTCTAAATAATGTTGTTTCTAGTGATTCATTTTCTTCAGTTCTTCCAACATTTTAATGTGTCTTCGTCTAGCTGGATCTCAAATACACTCCTGTATTATACACTCCTGTATTATACACTCCTGTATTATACACTCCTGTAATATACACTCCTGTATTATACACTCCTGTATTATACACTCCTGTATTATACACTCCTGTAATATACACTCCTGTATTATACACTCCTGTAATATACACTCCTGTAATATACACTCCTGTATTATACACTCCTGTATTATACACTCCTGTAATATACACTCCTGTATTATACACTCCTGTAATATACACTCCTGTAATTATACACTCCTGTATTATACACTCCTTTATTATACACTCCTGTATTATACACTCCTGTATTATACACTCCTGTAATATACACTCCTGTAATATACACTCCTGTATTATACACTCCTGTAATATACACTCCTGTATATACACTCCTGTATTATAGCACTCCTGTATTATACACTCCTGTATATACACTCCTGTATTATACACTCCTGTATATACACTCCCTGTATTATACACTCCTGTAATATACACTCCTGTATATACACTCCTGTATTATACACTCCTGTATTATACACTCCTGTAATATACACTCCTGTATTATACACTCCTGTATTAATACACTCCTGTAATATACACTCCTGTATTACTCCTTAATATACACTCCTGTATTATACACTCCTGTATATACACTCCTGTAATATACACTCCTGTATATACACTCCTGTATTATAACACATCCTGTTTAATACACTCCTGTATTATACACTCCTGTATTATACACTCTGTATTATACACTCCTGTAATATACCTCCTGTATTATACACTCCTGTAATTATACACTCCTGGAGTATACCCCGTATATACACTCCTGATTATACACTCCTGTAATATACACTCCTGTATTATACACTCCTGTAATTACACTCCTGTAATATACAACTCCTGTATTATACACTCCTGTATTATACACTCCTGTATTATACCTCCTGTATTATACACTCCTGTATTATACACTCCTGTATTATACACTCCTGTATATACACTCCCTGTATTATACACTCCTGTAATATACACTCCTGTATTATACACTCCTGTATTATACACTCCTGTATTATACACTCCTGTAATATACACTCCTGTATTATACACTCCTGTTATATACACTCCTGTATTATACACTCCTGTATTATACACTCCTGTATATTACACTCCGTATTATACACTCCTGTATTATACACTCCTGTAATATACACTCCTGTATTATACACTCCTGTATTATACACTCCTGTATTATACACTCCTGTAATATACACTCCTGTAATATACACTCCTGTATTATACACTCCTGTATTATACACTCCTGTATTATACACTCCTGTAATATACACTCCTGTATTATACACTCCTGTAATATACACTCCTGTAATATACACTCCCGTATTATACACTCCTGTATTATACACTCCTGTATTATACACTCCTGTATATTATTATACACTCCTGTATTATACACTCCTGTATTATACACTCCTGTAATATACACTCCTGTATTATACACTCCTGTATTATACACTCCTGTATTATACACTCCTGTAATATACACTCCTGTATTATACACTCCTGTATTATACACTCCTGTAATATACACTCCTGTAATATACACTCCTGTATTATACACTCCTGTAATATACACTCCTGTATTATACACTCCTGTATATACACTCCTGTATTATACACTCCTGTAATATACACTCCTGTATTATACACTCCTGTATTATACACTCCTGTATTATACACTCCTGTATTAAACACTCCTGTATTATACACTCCTGTAATATACACTCCTGTATTATACACTCCTGTATTATACACTCCTGTAATATACACTCCTGTAATATACACTCCTGTATTATACACTCCTGTAATATACACTCCTGTATTATACACTCCTGTATTATACACTCCTGTATTATACACTCCTGTAATATACACTCCTGTATTATACACTCCTGTATTACATCCTGTAATATCACTCCTGTAATATACACTCCTGTAATATACACTCCTGTATTATACACTCCTGTAATATACACTCCTGTAATTTACACTCCTGTATTATACACTCCTGTATTATACACTCCTGTATTATACACTCCTGTATTATACACTCCTGTAATATACACTCCTGTATTATACACTCCTGTAATATACACTCCTGTATTATACACTCCTGTATTATACACTCCTGTAATATACACTCCTGTATTATACACTCCTGTAATATACACTCCTGTAATATACACTCCTGTATTATACACTCCTGTTATATACACTCCTGTATTATACACTCCTGTAATATACACTCCTGTATTATACACTCCTGTATTATACACTCCTGTATTATACCTCCTGTAATTACACTCCTGTAATATACACTCCTGTAATTATACACTCCTGTATTATACACTCCTGTATATACACTCCTGTATTATACACTCCTGTATTATACACTCCCTGTATTATTACACTCCTGTATTATACACTCCTGTATTATACACTCCTGTAATATACACTCGGTATTATACACTCCTGTATTACACTCCTGTATTATACACTCCTGTATTATACACTCCTGGTATATACACTCCTGTATTATACACTCCTGTAATATACACTCCTGTAATATACACTACTGTATTATACACGCCTGTATATACACTCTGTATTATACACTCCTGTAATTATACACTCCTGTATTATACACTCCTGTATTATACACTCCTGTATTATACACTCCTGTATTATACACTCCTGTATTATACACTCCTGTATAACACTCCTGTATTATACACTCCTGTATTATACACTCCTGTATTATAAACTCCTGTATATACACTCCTGTAATTACACACTCCTGTATTATACACTCCTGTATTATACACTCCTGTATTATACACTCCTGTAATATACACTCTGTATTATACACTCCTGTATTATACACTCCTGTAATATACACTCCTGTAATTATACACTCCTGTATTATACACTCCTGTAATTACACTCCTGTATTATACACTACTGTAATATACACTCCTGTAATATACACTCCTGTATATACACTCCTGTATATACACTCCTGTATTATACACTCCTGTATATACATCCTGTATATACACATCCTGTATTATACACTCTGTATATACACTCCTGTATTATACACTCCTGTATTATACACTCCTGTAATATACACTCCTGTATTATACACTCCTGTAATATACACTCCTGTAATATACACTCCTGTATTATACACTCCCGTATTATACACTCCCGTATTATACACTCCTGTATATTATTATACACTCCTGTATTATACACTCCTGTATTATACACTCCTGTAATATACACTCCTGTATTATACACTCCTGTATTATACACTCCTGTATTATACACTCCTGTAATATACACTCCTGTATTATACACTCCTGTATTATACACTCCTGTAATATACACTCCTGTATTATACACTCCTGTATTATACACTCCTGTAATATACACTCCTGTATTATACACTCCTGTATTATACACTCCTGTATTATACACTCCTGTAATATACACTCCTGTATTATACACTCCTGTATTATACACTCCTGTATTATACACTCCTGTATTAAACACTCCTGTATTATACACTCCTGTATTATACACTCCTGTATATACACTCCTGTATTTATACACTCCTGTATTATACACTCCTGTAATATACACTCCTGTAGTATACACTTCCTGTAATTATACACTCCTGTATATATACACTCCTGTAATATACACTCCTGTATTATACACTCCTGTAATATACACTCCTGTATTATACACTCCTGTATATACACTCCTGTATGATACACTCCTGTAATATACACTCCTGTATTATACACTCCTGTATATACACTCCTGTATTATACACTCCTGTATATAACACTCCTGTAATATACACTCCTGTAATATACACTCCTGTATATACACTCCTGTATATACACTCTGTAATATACACTCCTGTAATTTACACTCCTGTATTATACACTCCTGTATTATACACTCCTGTATTATACACTCCTGTATTATACACTCCTGTAATATACACTCCTGTAATATACACTCCTGTATTATACACTCCTGTATTATACACTCCTGTAATATACACTCCTGTATTATACACTCCTGTAATATACACTCCTGTAATATACACTCCTGTATTATACACTCCTGTATTATACACTCCTGTAATATACACTCCTGTATTATACACTCCTGTATTATACACTCCTGTATTATACACTCCTGTATTACACACTCCTGTATTATACACTCCTGTAATATACACTCCTGTATTATACACTCCTGTATTATACACTCCTGTAATATACACTCCTGTATTATACACTCCTGTAATATACACTCCTGTATTATACACTCCTGTATTATACACTCCTGTAATATACACTCCTGTATTATACACTCCTGTATTATACACTCCTGTAATATACACTCCTGTATTATACACTCCTGTATTATACACTCCTGTATTATACACTCCTGTATTATACACTCCTGTAATATACACTCCTGTATTATACACTCCTGTAATATACACTCCTGTAATATACACTCCTGTATTATACACTCCTGTAATATACACTCCTGTATTATACACTCCTGTAATATACACTCCTGTATTATACACTCCTGTATTATACACTCCTGTATTATACACTCCTGTATTATACACTCCTGTATTATACACTCCTGTAATATACACTCCTGTATTATACACTCCTGTAATATACACTCCTGTATTATACACTCCTGTAATATACAGTCCTGTATTATACACTCCTGTAATATACACTCCTGTAATATACACTCCTGTATTATACACTCCTGTATTATACACTCCTGTAATATACACTCCTGTATTATACACTCCTGTATTATACACTCCTGTATTATACACTCCTGTAATATACACTCCTGTATTATACACTCCTGTGTTATACACTCCTGTAATATACACTCCTGTATTATACACTCCTGTATTATACACTCCTGTAATATACACTCCTGTATTATACACTCCTGTATTATACACTCCTGTAATATACACTCCTGTATTATACACTCCTGTATTATACACTCCTGTATTATACACTCCTGTATTTTACACTCCTGTAATATACACTCCTGTAATATACACTCCTGTATTATACACTCCTGTAATATACACTCCTGTAATATACACTCCTGTATTATACACTCCTGTATTATACACTCCTGTATTATACACTCCTGTATTATACACTTCTGTATTATACTCTCCTGTATTATACACTCCTGTAATATACACTCCTGTAATATACACTCCTGTATTATACACTCCTGTATTATACACTCCTGTAATATACACTCCTGTATTATACACTCCTGTATTATACACTCCTGTATTTGAGAATAGCATCTGTGGTTTACTGTGTGTGTGATCGGTTTTGCATACCTACGTGTGTGTGCACGTGGACACGTTTGTTCTATATGAAGTGTGTATTAGTGTAGCCTACATATCTATCTTTCTGACCCCTGACCCCTGCCTCCAGGTGTGGGCTACCCGTTGTGTCGTCCTGTGAGCGAGGCGGAGCATCCGTTTGGGGAGGAGCTACTCCACAGCGTGGTCAAGAGCATCCAGAGGAACGACGTCTCTCGACCAATGGGACAGCTCCTACAGCTGCTGGGGCAGAGCCTGGGGGTCAAGAGGCAAAGGTCAGGGGTTACACATTGATAACGCCATTGTCCAGGGGCATGTTCAGGAGGATGTAACGCTACTGAAACATTCAGATAGAGATGTGTCATGTAGAACAGACATGATTGTCTGTCAGGGTAAAGAATCATCAGCTCTATTCGTCCTATTTCTATCTGCAACATTCAGAGCGCTTTCGCTCATCCATATATTTATATGTACAGTTGAAGTCGGAAGTTTACATGCACTTGGGTTGGAGTCATTAAAACTTGTTTTTCAACCACTCCACAAATTTATTGTTAACAAACTATAGTTTTGGCAAGTCGGTTAGGACATCTACTTTGCGCATGACACAAATCATTTTTCTAACAATTGTTTACAGACAGATTATTTGACTAGTAATTCACTGTATCACAATTCCAGTGGGTCAGAAGTTTACATACACTAAGTTGACTGTGCCTTTAAACAGCTTGGAAAATTCCAGAAAATGATGTCATGGCTTTAGAACCTTTTGATAGGCTAATTGACATCATTTGAGTAAATTGGAGGTGTACCTGTGGATGTATTTCAAGACCTACCTTCAATCTCAGTGCCTCTTTGCTTGACATCATGGGAAAATCAAAAGAAATCAGCCAAAACCTCAGAAAAAAGATTGTAGACCTCCACAAGTCTGGTTCAACCTTGGGAGCAATTTCCAAACGCCTGAAGGTACCACGTTCATCTGTACAAACAATAGTACGCAAGTATAAACACCATGAGACCACGCAGCCGTCATACCCCTCAGGAAGGAGATGCGTTCTGTCTCCTAGAAATGTATTTTCTTTGGTGCGAAAAGTGCAAATCAATTCCAGAACAACATCAAAGGACCTTGTGAAGATGCTGGAGGAAAACAGGTAACAAAAGTATCTATATCCACAGTAAAACAAGTCCTATATCGACATAACCTGAAAGGCCGCTCAGCAAGGAAGAAGCCACTGCTCCAAAACCGGCATAAAAAAGCCAGACTACGGTTTGCAACTGCACATGGGGACAAAGATTTTTGGAGAAATGTCCTCTGGTCTGATGAAGCAAAAATAGAACTGTTTGGTCATAATGACCATTGTTATGTTTGGAAGAAAAAGGGGAGGCTTGCAAGCTGAAGAACACCATCCCAACCGTGAAGCACGGGGGTGGCAGCATCATGTTGTGGGGGTGCTTTGCTGCAGGAGGGACTGGTGCACTTCACAAAATAGATGGCATCATGAGGCAGGAAAATAATGTGGATATACTGAAGCAACATCTCAAGACATCAGTCAGGAAGTTAAAGCTTGGTCGCAAATGGGTCTTCCAAATGGACAATGACCCCAAGCATACTTCCAAAGTTGTGACAAAATGGCTTAAGGACAACAATGTCAAAGTTTTGGAGTGGCCATCACAAAGCCCTGATCTCAATCCCATAGAACATTTGTGGGCAGAACTGAAAAAGCGTGTGCGAGCAAGGATGCCTACAAACCTGACTCAATTACACCAGCTCTATCAAGAGGAATGGGCCAAAATCCACCCAACTTATTGTGGGAAGCTTGTGGAAGGCTACCTGAAACGTTTGACCCAAGTTAAAGAATTTAAAGGCAATGCTACCAAATACTAATTGAGTGTATGTAAACTTCTGACCCACTGGGAATGTGATGAAAGAAAAGAAATAATTCTCTCTACTATTATTCTGACATTTCACATTCTGAAAATAAAGTGGTGATCCTAACTGACCTAAGACAGGGATTTTTTACTTGGATGAAATGTCAGGAATTGTGAAAAACTGAGTTTAAATGTATTTGGCTAAGGTGATGTAAACTTCTGACTTCAACTGTACATATTCTCATTCACCCCTTTAGATTTGTGTGTATAAGGTAGTTGTTGGGGAATTGTTAGATATTACTGAACTGTCGGAACTAGAAGCACAAGCATTTCGCTACACTCGCAATAACATCTGCTAACCATGTGTATGTGACCAATAACATCTGCTAACCATGTGTATGTGACCAATAACATCTGCTAACCATGTGTATGTGACCAATAACATCTGCTAACCATGTGTATGTGACCAATAACATCTGCTAACCATGTGTATGTGACCAATACAATTTGATTTGAGTTGAGTCAGTTGGTGTAAATATAGCAAGGTTGGAAAAAGGTTAAGGTCAACATTAAGTATCATTAGCCCCTTTGATGTGAAAGACAGCCAGGTGGCATGCTGCTATCTACTGGAACTAGTCTGCTAAATGTCCTCTGTATCATCTAACATCCCTCTGCAGGAGTCTGTACAGAGACATCCTCTTCCTGTGTCTGGTGGCTCTGGGAAAGGACAACATTGACATCGGTAAGTTTGCTTTCATTGTGCTAGTAGTTTCAGAAGTACTGTAGTGTACTCACAGCCAACTACTCTTCAGGTGCAAGGCACAAATTGTCATCTAGAAGTCAACCCATACACTGAATGCTCCTGCAGTGTACTGCAGCGCTTTCACTAGAAGGTCTTCAGTTTAAATTACATTTAAATCAGTGTTAAACATCGAAGTGTTAATCTCACCTCACTCCTCCCTCCAGACGCTTTTGACCGTGAATACAAGATGGCGTACGACCACCTCAGCCCCAACCTGGTGAAGCTGACGCACAACTGCGACCGTCCGCCCAGCGCTGGGGTCATGGAGTGTCGCAAGACCTTCGGAGAGCCGTACCTCTGAACTCTGACCCCTTTAGCCCTGACGTGTCAGCCTCCTCCAGTCACCTCCGTCACTCAGCATAGCACAGCCGTGGGTAGCACACATGGGTAGCACACATGGGTAGGGTTCAAGAGATCTTTGTGTCCATGAAAGCGCTGTATAAAATCCATGTATTACAACGGTGGCTTTCCCAAAGAGGACTGAGGGTTGCTTTAAAGACGAGCTCAGGAATCCCTTTAGAAAGACTTCCAGAATGTGAGCTTGTTGACAGCGTGATGTTTTGGGTCATGTCCGTCACCTGTGAGAGATGTGACGGGGCTGACCAGAGACTAACGGAGCTGACCGACCAGGGTGTTATTATGTAGTCTGACTAGTCTCACAAAAGTCATGTTTTTAAAATCCCATGTCATCAGCTGGTTGTAGAAGGTTCTGGACATACCACTCTGGATGGAGGGAGATCATACTCATTAACTTAACAACGGTTTCACACATTTTGACGTGTTCTATTTCGGGGTACTTATGTTTTAAGAAATCTTGTACAAATTGTTACATAAAATACAAAATGTACTTTATATACGACAGTAGTAGTAGGGACCTTTTTATAAAACAACATTTGTATTATATAGTCAAATATAGAGACTAATATAAGCAATATTTTACTTAACTTGAATTCTATTTATACAAAGTAAGCCTTTTATTTATTTTAGTCTGTTTTATTTGTTTAGATGGATGTACTGTCTTCATGTCAGGTTAAACATCCATTCCTGTCCTCCTGTGGTTGATGGATGTACTGGCTTCATGTCAGGTTAAACATCCATTCCTGTCCTCCTGTGGTTGATGGATGTACTGGCTTCATGTCAGGTTAAACATCCATTCCTGTCCTCCTGTGGTTGATGGATGTACTGGCTTCATGTCAGGTTAAACATCCATTCCTGTCCTCCTGTGGTTGATGGATGTACTGGCTTCATGTCAGGTTAAACATCCATTCCTGTCCTCCTGTGGTTGATGGATGTACTGGCTTCATGTCAGGTTCAACATCCATTCCTGTCCTCCTGTGGTTGATGGCTGTTAGAAAGATCTAGTAGTATTTACAGTGAGTAGTGTAACTGTACCTGTTACTGTACCACTCTAATGTCCATCGTAAACTGAACTAAGCTGGTTTGAAGTATTGTATCAGTGAGGGCATTCAAAGATTCACTCAAAACAACTAAAGTCGCTTTAAAACTGCCAAAATGTTGCGATAAATACTCAATTTCCGCTGCACTTTACAACAGATGTTGTTGTTGACAAGACGTATCCCGAGTATGGATTGATTCGTTTTGATCAACAAAATATAAATATCTATTACAGAAATACCCATACTGAGTCGAATACTTTGACGTTTACAAAACTGATTGACCACTGTTTCTGTTTTTAAAGTAATGTGCGACTGTAAAACAGACTTTGACATCTTTGGCACAACATGCTGTATGAATCGGCTCCTCAGATATCAGTATTAATATCATTAATGTGAAAGTACCTTTTTAAAGTACCTTCAAGTTAAAGTGAAGTACCTTTGAGGAGCTCTGTGTACTGTTAAGAACATGTAGTTACCCTTTTGATATATGGAGGGAATATTTCTACAAGACAGTAGGTTCCGTGTTTCATGCCCTTTCATATTCTCTGTACCACCTATACGTGTGGGCCTCTCTTCAGGTGTTATAAACTGTGAATAGTGGGTTATGACGGAATTTACAAGGAAAGTATGGGTTGTTCAATAGTTTTGAGGTAACTGTCTGTTCCCCTTCAAAAACTTTTTTTAGATTTTAATTTATGTGTTTTAGAACCAAAAAAGAATCATCCAAAACGGTACGATGGTACAGTGTATATACTGAACAAAAATATAAACGCAACATGTAAAGTGTTGGGCCCATTTTTCATGAGCTGAAATAAAAGATCCCAGAAATGTTTCATACGCACAAAAAGCTTATTTCTCTCAAATCAAATTTTGCGCACAAATTTGTTTACATCCAAATTTGTTTATCCTTTGCCAAGATAATCCAAATCAAGAAGCTGATTAAACAGCATGATCATTACACAAGTGCACCTTGTGCTGGGGACAATTAAAGGCCACTCTAAAATGTGCAGTTTTGTCACACAACAGAATGCCACAGATACCGCAAGTTTTGAGGAAGCGTGCAATTTGCATGCTGACTGCAGGAATGTCCAACAGAGCTGTTTCCAGAGAATTGAATGTTCATTTCTCTACCGTAAGCCGCCTCCAACGTAATTTGGCAGTACATCCAACCGGCCTCACAACCGCAGACCACATGTAACCATGCCAGCCCAGGATCTCCACATCCGGCTTCTTCACCTGCGGGATCGTCTGAGGAGGAGGGGGGTGCTGAGGAGTATTTCTGTGTGTAATAAAACCCTTTTGTGGGGAAAGAATTATTCTGTTTGGCTGAACCAGGCTCCCCAGTGGGTGGACTTGGCTTGGCTGCGCTGCTACCCAGTCATGTGAAATACATAGATTCGGGGCCTAATGAATTTATTTTAATTGACTGATTCCCTTATATGAACTGTAACTCAGTAAAATCTTTGAAAGTGTTGCATGTTGCGTGTATATTTTAGTTCAGTCTAGTTCTGTTAAGGAGCTATCGGAGTCGGGGTTCAGAAAGAATGATTCATACCATTGATGTGTCGGTAAATCCAGAGTTGGGGTTCATTCCATTTCAATTCCAGTCAATTCTCTTCAATGCTTTTCAATTTGGAATTTGGTTTACTTTCTAAATTGACCAATTTGAAATGGAATTGAGCCTGACTCTGAGTCACTCCAGTCACAAGTTGTATTCCCAAACCGGAAGCCAGTTCAGATCTGGTTTCTAGCCCACGTTAAGGACGTCAGGCCGACACAACGACGTTCAATAACTTGATACATCCTCAAAAGCTTTAGATATGATCCTATGTCTATGTTCATCTATATACTGTATACAGTGTTGTGTTTTTCTTCCATACAAGGTACTATATATGAGTAACAACCTACGTTGGGTTCATTGTTCAGCAGCACAACTGAATGTTCAGTGGCACATGACATGCAGTCAAAACCTTTATTTGGGGGAAATGAAAGAAGAGGTTGAAGTATCTGGACCTCGGTACAGTGGCTATGATGACATAGCTGTTTATACCTGGCCTGTTATACTGATGATACCAAGTCCAGCCTTTGGCCATGTATTGTCTTCAGTTCATTTTAAATCATGTTTGGTGATTTTATGCACCTGAACATAGATTATGATGCTTTCAGTTGTGTGAGTGGAGAAGAACCGTTGAGTCCACTTGACCAGGTAAACACTTGAAAATCCTCCCAGGTTGAAGTATGCAGCAACACCTCTCTCTCGCCAGGGAAAATACTTCCAATTCAGAATGAAATTATTGAAGTACCTTTTATGACGTCATAATGTCCCCCCCTTTTAACAGATACGTTAAACACCAATCCTGGCCGACTACAATGTAGACGGAACGTCACCAGTCATCTTACCTAAAGTGAGGCACACCGGTGACCTCTTATTACAATGTAACAACAGACTGATGATGTCATTGGCTAGAAGAGGACCTCTGTCAAGAAGGGTCCAATGAGAGCTGGCCACTTCAATGATTGACAGCTGAGACCACCAATCGCAGAATAGCGCTACTATGCAAACATGAAACGGACGTGGCTACTTTGAAAGCTAAAGATTGTTACCAACCAACCAAGCGGTTACGAGAGACCTGGACTGTCAAAAATATCACTCATGAATATCAGCAGTGTCAACAGCTTTCAATCGTTTTTTTGTCAATCTGCAGATGAAGGGCTCTATATTCAATCCGCGTGGCGGAAGTTGAGTTTTGCAGGGTGATTGAAATGTAATGGCTGTGTTCCTGCTTTAGCAGAGACTGCAGTGACGGTAAACGGTGCGTATGGCCGCTCCATGGGAAATGACCTTTACATTTCAATCACAGAATCTCTCACGCTTCACTTCTACAGACTGAATAGAGCTCTAGAAGGTTATTAGTCGTGTAGAAGGAAATGTCCAAACAAAATGTTTCATTGTATTTAGGTCAATGTATAACGTTTGATCTGCTCTTCGTAGAGAAGACATTTTGTAAAATGTTTCTAGTGTTTACAGCTGTGTATGATGGGTCTGTGGATCTGATGATGAGATGAATAATGGACTGTTGACTGGATCTTCAGAGTTGTCTCGGACTGGAAATAAAATCACTTATACCGTGGCCAATCCTGTGTGTTTCTACACTGGGATTAAATCGCGTCTGGGATTTATGCTTAAACCGACATCCACAGCCTTGACAGCGAACACGATCTTTGTGAACGCCGGGGAAAAGTGTCTTTGAAAGACACCTTGTTCACCACACACTGTTGTATATATTTATTTGATAATGCACCTTTTGATTGAATCCTGGCTTCAGTTTTAAATGATCCCAGAACATTTGTTTTCATACAACATAATTAACCAATCAACACTACACCTTTTATTGAATATTATTTTAAAAATGATTTAATTGCAGCATGGATTGTAAGTACAACATATGGATAGTTTAGTATACATCAATACATTCTCTTTGCATCCATCTGACCCACACAAGTGTATTGCATACATACATAACACATGACACTACAATGCTGACAGTTAATGAAGTAATGGTTACATATGGGTCGTGTAACTGCACTACACCATTCCTGGGTTTACATATGGGTCGTGTAACTGCACTACACCATTCCTGGGTTTACATATGGGTCGTGTAACTGCACTACACCATTCCTGGGTTTACATATGGGTCGTGTAACTGCACTACACCATTCCTGGGTTTACATATGGGTCCTGTAACTGCACTACACCATTCCTGGGTTTACATATGGGTCGTGTAACTGCACTACACCATTCCTGGGTTTACATATGGGTCGTGTAACTGCACTACACCATTGCTGGGTTTACATATGGGTCGTGTAACTGCACTACACCATTCCTGGGTTTTCTAGACACAGAATCATTAACATGACAACTCAAGCTGCTGTACCTCTCTGCACCTGATAAACCATTTTTGTTGTCGTTTTTTTTTTTACTCTAAAACAAATGACTATTGACATTTTTACATGGATGAACACTAAAATGGATGTGTGTGTGTGTGGCTGGACAACTTCTACAATTACTGTGTCTCTCTTCAGTAGTTGTGGACAGACAAACTCTACTGCTGCACGTCAGTTCTGGTGAAAGAGACCAGCAATAGTCCAACCATGGAGGTGTCCACTGATTCAACAATACCTGGCTCAACATAGACAACACAATCACCTCTGTGAACAGTAACACTAGGGAATCTCTAACCCCCTATACCGTGAATGTTAGTGACTGACAACGATACAGTTTGGAGGTTATTATTTAAATGACTTCCTGACGCGTCTCTTTTTTTTCTCCCTCCTCATTGTAATATGATGTACTACAGTACCCATAATGCTCTGTACAGTACAACATATACAGTTTCATCTTAGTAAAAAAATAACCGTTCCTGAAGCTAACGTAATGGTGTCTGACCTCAGATGGAGACGGGGCAGATAATAATACGGTCTTCCAGCATCACACTGAGCACCAGGAACACAAAGTAAAGCATGAACATGGTGAAGCCCAGAACACGGCTCATCTTCCACCGACACGCCGCGATGCTGACGATGACGAAGAGGAGCATGACGAAGAGGAGCACGATGGCACAGAACAGACCGTTGGAGTTCACCGCCACCGGTACACCGCCATGCATCGCCGAGAAGATCAACCATGGGACAGGCAGGCTGGAGGGACGTAGAGAGGGAGAGGGAGAGGAGGGGTGTAGAGGGAGAGAGAGGAGGGGTGGAGGCAGAGGGATGTAGAGAGAGAGCGAGAAGAGGGGTGGAGGCAGAGGGATGTAGAGAGAGAGAGAGAGAGAGAGACAGAGAGAGGAGGGGTGGAGACAGAGAGGGAGAGAGACAATCACTTTTGAGAGCAGTAACACAAATTGCCTTGATCGTTTACTACAGACAACGGTACACAGTTCATAGTGATATCTCTGTAGTGATAGTGGTCTATACTAACCCCATAGTGATATCTCTGTAGTGATAGTGGTCTATACTAACCCCATAGTGATATCTCTGTAGTGATAGTGGTCTATACTAACCCCATAGTGATATCTCTGTAGTGATAGTGGTCTATACTAACCCCATAGTGATATCTCTGTAGTGATAGTGGTCTATACTAACCCCATAGTGATATCTCTGTAGTGATAGTGGTCTATACTAACCCCATAGTGATATCTCTGTAGTGATAGTGGTCTATACTAACCCCATAGTGATATCTCTGTAGTTATAGTGGTCTATACTAACCCCATAGTGATATCTCTGTAGTGATAGTGGTCTATACTAACCCCATAGTGATATCTCTGTAGTGATAGTGGTCTATACTAACCCCATAGTGATATCTCTGTAGTGATAGTGGTCTATACTAACCCCATAGTGATATCTCTGTAGTTATAGTGGTCTATACTAACCCCATAGTGATATCTCTGTAGTGATAGTGGTCTATACTAACCCCATAGTGATATCTCTGTAGTGATAGTGGTCTATACTAACCCCATAGTGATATCTCTGTAGTGATAGTGGTCTATACTAACCCCATAGTGATATCTCTGTAGTTATAGTGGTCTATACTAACCCCATAGTGATATCTCTGTAGTGATAGTGGTCTATACTAACCCCATAGTGATATCTCTGTAGTGATAGTGGTCTATACTAACCCCATAGTGATATCTCTGTAGTTATAGTGGTCTATACTAACCCCATAGTGATATCTCTGTAGTTATAGTGGTCTATACTAACCCCATAGTGATATCTCTGTAGTGATAGTGGTCTATACTAACCCCATAGTGATATCTCTGTAGTGATAGTGGTCTATACTAACCCCATAGTGATATCGAAGATGTTAGATCCCACTGAGCTGGACACAGCCATGTCTCCAAGTCCTTTACGGGCCACGATGACACTAGTGATGAGGTCAGGGATGGAGGTGCCCGCTGCCAGGATGGTCAGGCCCATGATCTCCTCTGAGATGCCTATGGTCTCACCCACCTAGGGAGCCAACAGTCAGTCAATCAACCAATCAGTCTCACCCACCTAGGGAGCCAACAGTCAGTCAATCAACCAATCAGTCTCACCCACCTAGGGAGCCAAAAGTCAGTCAATACATCAATCAGTCTCACCCACCTAGGGAGCCAACAGTCAATCAATCAATCAGTCTCACCCACCTAGGGAGCCAACAGTCAGTCAATCAATCAATCAGTCTCACCCACCTAGGGAGCCAACAGTCAGTCAATAAATCAATCAGTCTCACCCACCTAGGGAGCCAACAGTCAGTCAATCAATCAATCAGTCTCACCCACCTAGGGAGCCAACAGTCAGTCAATAAATCAATCAGTCTCACCCACCTAGGGAGCCAAAAGTCAGTCAATACATCAATCAGTCTCACCCACCTAGGGAGCCAACAGTCAGTCAATCAACCAATCAGTCTCACACACCTAGGCAGACAGCAGTCAATCAACCAATCAGTCAGTCTCACCCACCTAGGGAGCCAACAGTCAGTCAATACACCTATCAAAATGTAATTCTGTCTGTTACCTCGGGTCTGTCTGTTACCTCGGGTCTGTCTGTCTGTTACCTCGGGTCTGTCTGTCTGTTACCTCGGGTCTGTCTGTCTGTTACCTTGGGTTATCGCTGATCTGATTAAATCCTGGTCTGAGTCAAAGAAGGACTAATAGTTTCTAAACAAGATGGCAGTCATGTGATCTAAAATCCAACCAGAGTGGTACCTGATGTGCCCACCAGACCATTAGATAGGAGAACACAGCGATCCACGTGATGGAACCAATAAACGTCATGGCAAAGTATTTTCTGGAAGCCTGAGGAAGAACTCACAGGAAGCTCATATCAACATACATTAGAAGATATTTTGTGTTCTACATTTTGGCCACTTTGCAGGACACAAACACATACGTACTGGGTTGCGTACGTCGGGCACAGTGAGCCACAGAGGGAACACTATCGGTAGGAGAAAAAGATACGTGGCCTGTTTACGCCTGGTGTCTGGCCATTCTAACGACAGAGGTTCCTCATTCTCTTCACCCTCTTCCTCTTCTTCCTCTTTATTGTCCTCATCATCCTCTTCGTCATCCTCATCTTCCTCATCCTCGCTCTCTTCTTCGCTCTCGTCCTCCTCACCGCTGTCTGAGCCGTCAGACCCCCCTGCGCCCGCTGGCCCCTGGTCCTAGTGAAGAGAGAGGGTGAAGGGTCGTGGTGGGTAGAGTAGTGTTATGAATTAACTCTCCTCTCCCCTCTCTCCTCTCTCCTATCTCTCTCCACTCTCCTCTCTCCTCTCTCCACCCTCTCTCCTCTCTCTCCTCTCTCCTCTCTCTACCGTCTGAGTCTCTGACGGGCCTGGATTCTCCTCTCTCTCCTCTCTCCTCTCTCTACCGTCTGAGTCTCTGACGGGCCTGGTTTCTCCTCTCTCCCCTCCCCTCTCTCCCCTCTCTCCTCTCTCTACCGTCTGAGTCTCTGACGAGCCTGGTTTCCCCTCTCTCCCCTCTCTCCCCTCTCTCCCCTCTCTCCCCTCTCCCCTCTCTCTCCTCTCTCCCCTCTCCCCTCTCTCTCCTCTCTCCCCTCTCACCCCTCTCTCTCCTCTCTCTACCGTCTGAGTCTCTGACGAGCCTGGTTTCTCCTCTCTCCTCTCCCCTCTCCCCTCTCTCTCCTCTCTCCCCTCTCTCCTCTCTTTCCTCTCTCTACCGTCTGTGTCTCTGATGGGCCTGGTTTCTCCTCTCTCTCCTCTCCCCTCTCTCCTCTCTCTACCATCTGAGTCTCTGACGGGCCTGGTTTCTCCTCTCTCCCCTCTCTCCTCTCTCCTCTCTCCTCTCTCCTCTCTCTACCGTCTGAGTCTCTGACGAGCCTGTTTTCTCCTCTCTCCCTCCCCTCTCTCCCCTCTCCTCTCTCTCCTCTCTCTACCGTCTGAGACTCTGACGGGTCTGGTTTCTCCTCTCTCCTCACTCTCCTCTTTCCTCTCCCCTCTCTCTCCTCTCTCTACCGTCTGAGTCTCTGACGGGCCTGGTTTCTCCTCTCTCCCCTCCCCTCTCTCCCCTCTCCCCTCTCCCCTCTCTCTCCTCTCTCTACCGTCTGAGTCTCTGACGGGCCTGGATTCTCCTCTCTCCCCTCTCTCTCCTCTCTCTCCCGTCTGAGTCTCTGACGGGCCTGGTTTCTCCTCTCTCCCTCCTCTCTCTCCTCTCTCTACCGTCTGAGTCTCTGACGGGCCTGGTTTCTCCTCTCTCTCCTCTCTCTCCTCTCTCTACCGTCTGAGTCTCTGACGGGCCTGGTTTCTCCTCTCTCTCCTCTCTCTCCTCTCTCTACCGTCTGAGTCTCTGACAGGCCTGGTTTTTCCTCTCTCTCCTCTCTCCCCTCTCTCCTCTCTCTCCTCTCTCTCCTCTCTCTACCGTCTGAGTCTCTGACGGGCCTGGTTTCTCTTCTCCCCTCTCTCTCCTCTCTCTACCGTCTGAGTCTCTGACGGGCCTGGTTTCTCCTCTCTCCTCTCTCTCCTCTCTCCTCTCCCCTCTCTCTCCTCTCTCTACCGTCTGAGTCTCTGACGGGCCTGGTTTCTCCTCTCTCTCCCCTCTCTCCTCTCTCTCCTCTCTCTCCTCTCCCCTCTCTCCTCTCCCCTCTCTCTACCGTCTGAGTCTCTGACGGGCCTGGTTTCTCCTCTTCTTTAGGTGTGGTCTGGGAGGTCGAGGGTTCGGCCTGCTCAGTCTTCTCAGGTCCAGCTGAAAACAGACAGACACAAGACAACCAATAAGCAACATGTCAGATGTTTACCTTTACACGTGAGTCATTTAGCAGACTCTCTTATCCAAAGTCACTACAGTAGTGAGTCATTTAGCAGATTCTCTTATTCAGAGCCACTTACAGTAGTGAGTCATTTAGCAGACTCTCTTTTCCAGGAATCACGACAGTAGTGAGTCATTTAGCAGACTCTCTTATCCGGAGTCACTACAGTAGTGACTGCATACGTTTTCATTTGTACTGGTCCCCTGTGGGAATTGAACCCACAACCCTGGCATTGGAAGTGCCATGCTCTACCAACTGAGCGACATGGTACATATGTTCAAGGTATATATATATATTATTTATTTTACCAGGAAGTTGACTGAGAACACATTCTAGTGGGGTGTGACTCCTAGTGTGCTGTGTTGGTGTGACTCCTAGTGGGGTGTGTTGGTGTGACTCCTAGTGGGGTGTGTTGATGTGACTCCTAGTGGGGTGTGTTGGTGTGACTCCTAGTGGGGTGTGTTGGTGTGACTCCTAGTGGGGTGTGACTCCTAGTGGGGTGTGTTGATGTGACTCCTAGTGGGGTGTGTTGGTGTGACTCCTAGTGGGGTGTGTTGATGTGACTCCTAGTGGGGTGTGTTGGTGTGACTCCTAGTGGGGTGTGTTGGTGTGACTCCTAGTGGGGTGTGTTGATGTGACTCCTAGTGGGGTGTGTTGATGTGACTCCTAGCGGGGTGTGTTGATGTGACTCCTAGTGGGGTGTGTTGGTGTGACTCCTAGTGTGGTGTGTTGGTGTGACTCCTAGTGGGGTGTGTTGATGTGACTCCTAGTGGGGTGTGACTCCTAGTGTGGTGTGTTGATGTGACTCCTAGTGGGGTGTGACTCCTAGTGTGGTGTGTTGATGTGACTCCTAGTGGGGTGTGTTGGTGTGACTCCTAGTGTGGTGTGTTGATGTGACTCCTAGTGGGGTGTGTTGATGTGACTCCTAGTGGGGTGTGACTCCTAGTGTGGTGTGTTGATGTGACTCCTATTGGGGTGTGTTGATGTGACTCCTATTGGGGTGTGACTCCTTGTGGGGTGTGTTGGTGTGACTCCTAGTGGGGTGTGTTGATGTGACTCCTAGCGGGGTGTGTTGATGTGACTCCTAGTGGGGTGTGTTGGTGTGACTCCTAGTGTGGTGTGTTGGTGTGACTCCTAGTGGGGTGTGTTGATGTGACTCCTAGTGGGGTGTGACTCCTAGTGTGGTGTGTTGATGTGACTCCTAGTGGGGTGTGACTCCTAGTGTGGTGTGTTGATGTGACTCCTAGTGGGGTGTGTTGGTGTGACTCCTAGTGTGGTGTGTTGATGTGACTCCTAGTGGGGTGTGTTGATGTGACTCCTAGTGGGGTGTGACTCCTAGTGTGGTGTGTTGATGTGACTCCTATTGGGGTGTGTTGATGTGACTCCTATTGGGGTGTGACTCCTTGTGGGGTGTGTTGGTGTGACTCCTAGTGGGGTGTGACTCCTAGTGGGGTGTGTTGATGTGACTCCTAGTGGGGTGTGTTGGTGTGACTCCTAGTGGGGTGTGTTGGTGTGACTCCTAGTGGGGTGTGTTGATGTGACTCCTAGTGGGGTGTGTTGGTGTGACTCCTAGTGGGGTGTGTTGGTGTGACTCCTAGTGGGGTGTGTTGATGTGACTCCTAGTGGGGTGTGTTGATGTGACTCCTAGCGGGGTGTGTTGATGTGACTCCTAGTGGGGTGTGTTGGTGTGACTCCTAGTGTGGTGTGTTGGTGTGACTCCTAGTGGGGTGTGTTGATGTGACTCCTAGTGGGGTGTGACTCCTAGTGTGGTGTGTTGATGTGACTCCTAGTGGGGTGTGACTCCTAGTGTGGTGTGTTGATGTGACTCCTAGTGGGGTGTGTTGGTGTGACTCCTAGTGTGGTGTGTTGATGTGACTCCTAGTGGGGTGTGTTGATGTGACTCCTAGTGGGGTGTGACTCCTAGTGTGGTGTGTTGATGTGACTCCTAGTGGGGTGTGTTGGTGTGACTCCTAGTGGGGTGTGACTCCTAGTGGGGTGTGTTGATGTGACTCCTATTGGGGTGTGTTGATGTGACTCCTATTGGGGTGTGACTCCTTGTGGGGTGTGTTGGTGTGACTCCTAGTGGGGTGTGTTGATGTGACTCCTAGTGGGGTGTGTTGATGTGACTCCTAGTGGGGTGTGTTGATGTGACTCCTAGTGGGGTGTGTTGATGTGACTCCTAGTGGGGTGTGTTGATGTGACTCCTAGTGGGGTGTGTTGATGTGACTCCTAGTGGGGTGTGTTGGTGTGACTCCTAGTGGGGTGTGACTCCTAGTGTGGTGTGTTGATGTGACTCCTAGTGGGGTGTGTTGGTGTGACTCCTAGTGGGGTGTGTTGGTGTGACTCCTAGTGGGGTGTGTTGGTGTGACTCCTAGTGGGGTGTGTTGATGTGACTCCTAGTGTGGTGTGTTGATGTGACTCCTAGTGTGGTGTGTTGGTGTGACTCCTAGTGGGGTGTGTTGATGTGACTCCTAGTGGGGTGTGTTGATGTGACTCCTAGTGGGGTGTGTTGGTGTGACTCCTAGTGGGGTGTGTTGATGTGACTCCTAGTGTGGTGTGTTGGTGTGACTCTTAATGTTGTGTGTTGATGTGACTCCTGGTGGGGTGTGTTGATGTGACTCCTAGTGGGGTGTGTCTCCTAGTGGGGTGTGTTGTGTTGTTAGTCTGTAATAACTGGAAAGTCGGTACATTGATACAGACACGTGTGTTGTTCATGTGTGTATTTTTCTCTGTTGTTGTGGTCGGTCCATCATCTCTGGATTGAGTTGTGCTTGTTGGAGCAGGGGTAGTGGTGGGGTTGATTTGGGTTTGTACCCTGTAATCATTGGGCCTCTCTCTCTCTGCGTGCGTGCGTGCGTGTGTGTGTGTGTGTGGTCTAATGAGGTCCTTCAGTGGTCCAGGCCATTACAGTCTCTCTGGGTTATGACGACCACACACTGGAGCGGCCTTAACCCAGACCCAATCAACACTGAGATTAACATGCAGATGAGGCCCTGCACGGCCTTAACACTGATATTAACATGCAGATGGGGCCCTGCACGGCCTTAACCCAGACCCAATCAACACTGATATTAACATGCAGATGAGGCCCTGCACGGCCTTAACACTGATATTAACATGCAGATGGGGCCCTGCACGGCCTTAACCCTGACCCAATCAACACTGATATTAACATGCAGATGGGGCCCTGCACAGCCTTAACCCAGACCCAATCAACACTGATATTAACATGCAGATGGGGCCCTGCACGGCCTTAACCCAGACCCAATCAACACTGATATTAACATGCAGATGAGGCCCTGCACAGCCTTAACCCAGACCCAATCAACACTGAGATTAACATTCAGATGGGGCCCTGCACGGCCTTAACCCAGACCCAATCAACACTGATATTAACATGCAGATGAGGCCCTGCACAGCCTTAACCCAGACCCAATCAACACTGAGATTAACATGCAGATGGGGCCCTGCACGGCCTTAACCCAGACCCAATCAACACTGATATTAACATGCAGATGAGGCCCTGCACAGCCTTAACCCAGACCCAATCAACACTGAGATTAACATGCAGATGGGGCCCTGCACGGCCTTAACCCAGAGGAAGGGGTAATCGTCTTTTTGATTCATGGTTCGTTAATCTTTAGTTACATAGTTTTTGGCATATGACATAGGCCTACAATATAATAATAATCATAATAATAATATTAAAAATAGCCAGCAGCATACCACCCTGTCAACACCCAGGGCAACATTTGATTACAAAGTATTCCAAGTCGGGGGATTAGAAGCTCGCAAGTTCCTGTACGTTTCCTCCGTCGCACCATGTGTTGTTGATCATAAAGCAGAGCCCACCACCTTTGTTCTTGCCAGAGAGAGCCGGCTTCCTATCCACTCAGAAAATGGTAAAACCTGCCGGTTGTATGTAATCCATCAGGATGTCAGAGGAAAGTCTCAGAAAAACAGAGTATGTTGCAGGATCTGATGTCCCTCTGGAAGGAGATCCTCGCCCTGAGTTCGCCAAGTTTGTTCATTAATGATTGAACACTGGCGAGTAGAATGCTCGTTAATGGAGGATGGGTCGGCCGGCGTCTTAATCTCAGTAAAACCCTGCCACGTCTGCCTCTCCGTCAGTGTCTTCGCTTCCAACTCTCCTGTAGGACTCCCAAGCAGCTCAGCACCTCGCTGAAGAAGCTAGTCCATTGTTTCGCCGTCTCAGAGAACTCGGGAGGTCGGTGAGTACCCAACGGTTCGTGTTCTAATAGTTCTACTCAGGTGTATGTTGTAATGCACAAAACAAACTGATTAAGAAAATGTTTGGAAAACACACAAAATAAATGTATCAGAGCGCGAGGCGAGACGCCCTCTGTCGGCGCCATCTAAACCAGGAATACTTGGTCATCAAATGACGACCTTTTTCACCTTCTGAAAGTGTTCTCATGGATAATCGCCATGGCTGTGTATATCCAGACCCAATCTGACACCAAGAAGGAGCTCCAAGATCTTCATTGGACGCTGAACAAACTGGAGTCTGCATACACGGAGGCAGTGTTCATTGTTGCAGGGGACTTTATCAAAAGTAATTTGAGAACCGTATCCCAAATTATTACCAACACCTCGACTGTCTAACTCGCGGAAATTCTACTCTTGACCACTGCTACACGCCTTTTCGACACGGGTATAAGGCCCTTTCCCGTCCTCCTTTCGGCAAATCCGACCATGACTCCATCCTGCTTCTCCCCGCCTACAAACAAAAACTCAAGAGGGAAGTTCCTGTCGGTCAGGTCTGTACAGCGTTGGTCCGACCAATCAGAATTTACCCTCCAAGACTGGTTTGATCACGTGGGCTGGAATATGTTCTGGGTCGTCTCTGGAGATAACGTCAATATATACACCGACTCAGTCACCGGAGATAACGTCAATATATACACCGACTCAGTCACCGGAGATAACGTCAATATATACACCGACTCAGTCACCGGAGATAACGTCAATATATACACCGACTCAGTCACCGGAGATAACGCCAATATATACACCGACTCAGTCACCGGAGATAACGTCAATATATACACCGACTCAGTCACCGGAGATAACGTCAATATATACACCGACTCAGTCACCGGAGATAACGTCAATATATACACCGACTCAGTCACCGGATTCATCAAAAAATGCATAGATGACATGTTACCGATAGTGTATTTCAAAACGTTCTCAAATCCCCAAAAAGTCAATTGATAGCAGCCTTGTAGGAAAACTGAAAGAGAGAGCTGCTGCTTATAAACAGGGCAAGGTGACCGGGGAAAATAGGTGAAACAGTACAGATACGACAGCCGCAGATCGATCAAGATGGCGACACACAAGCATAGGGTTAAAGTGGAGGAGCAATTCAGAGGGCTGGACACAAGGCGTATGTGGCAGGAGCTCCAACAATCACAGATTACAAAAAGACAGCCAGCCACATTGTGTCTCCAACACCACCCTACCAGGGGAAATAAACACCCCACTAGGAGTCACACCAAACTAGGAGTCACACCCCACTAGGAGTCACACCCCACTAGGAGTCACACCAACACACCCCACTAGGAGTCACACGCCACTAGGAGTCACAACAACACACCCCACTAGGGAGTCACACCCCACTAGGAGTCAAATCAACACACCCCACTAGGAGTCACACCACAATAGGAGTCACATCCCACTTGGAGTCACATCAACACACAACACTAGGAGTCACACCACACTAGGAGTCACATCAACACACCCCACTAGGAGTCACACCCCACTAGGAGTCACATCAACACACAACACTAGGAGTCACACCACACTAGGAGTCACATCAACACACCACACTAGGAGTCACACCCCAATAGAAGTCACATCAACACACCACACTAGGAGTCCCATCAACACACCCCACTAGGAGTTACACCAACACACCACACTAGGAGTCACATCAACACACCCCACTAGGAGTCACATCAACACACCCCACTAGGAGTCAAATCAACACACCCCACTAGGAGTCACACCACACTAGGAGTCACATCAACACACCCCACTAGGAGTCACATCAACACACCCCACTAGAAGTCACACCCCACTAGGAGTCACATCAACACACCACACTAGGAGTCACATCAACACACCCCACTAAAAGTCACACCCCACTAGGAGTCACATCAACACACCCCACTAGGAGTCACATCAACACACCCCACTAGGAGTCACACCAACACACCCCACTAGCAGTCACATCAACACACCCCACTAGGAGTCACATCAACACACCCCACTAGGAGTCACACCAACACACCACACCAAGAGTCACACCACACTAGGAGTCACACCAGCACACCACACTAGGAGTCACACCACACTAGGAGTCACACCCCAGTAAGAGTCACACCAACACACCCCACTAGGAGACACATCAACAGACCCCACTAGGAGTCATATCAACACACCCCACTAGGAGTCACATCAACACACCCCACTAGGAGTCATACCAACACACCCCAGTAGGAGTCACATCAACACACCCCACTAGGAGTCACATCAACACACCCCACTAGGAGTCACATCAACACACCCCACTAGGAGTCACATCAACACACCACACTAGGAGTTACACCACACTAGGAGTCACACCAACACACCGCAGTAGGAGTCACATCAACACACAACACTAGGAGTCACACCACACTAGGAGTCACATCAACACACCCCACTAGGAGTCACAACAACACACAACACTAGGAGTCACACCCCACTAGGAGTCCTACCCCACTAAGAGTCACAGCCCACTAGGAGTCACACCCCACTAGGAGTCACATCAACCCACCCCACTAGGATTCCCATCAATACACCCCACTAGGAGTCAAATCAACACACCCCACTAGGAGTCACACCAACACACCACACCAAGAGTCACACCACACTAGGAGTCACACCAGCACACCACACTAGGAGTCACACCACACTAGGAGTCACACCACACTAGGAGTCACATCAACACACCACACTAGGAGTCACACCCCACTAGGAGTCACACCAACACACCCCACTAGGAGTCACACCAACACACCCAACTTGGAGTCACACTCCACTAATAGTCACACCAACACACCCCACTAGGAGTCACACCAACACACCCCACTAGGAGTCACACCCCACTAGGAGTCACACCACACTAGGAGTCACATCAACACACCCCACTAGGAGTCACACCACACTAGGAGTCACATCAACACACCCCACTAGGAGTCACACCAACACACCCCACTAGGAGTCACACCACATTAGGAGTCACACCCCACTAGAAGTCACACCAGCACACCCCACTAGGAGTCACATCAACACACCCCACTAGGATTCACACCACACTTGGAGTCACACCAAGAGACCACACTAGGAGTCACACCCCACTAGGAGTCACACCAACACACCCCACTAGGTGTCCTACCAACACACCCCACTAGGAGTCACATCAACACACCCCACTAGGAGTCACATCAACACACCCCACTTGGAATCACACCAACACACCCCACTAGGAGTCACACCCCACTAGGAGTCACACCAACACACCCCACTAGGAGTCACACCCCACTAGGAGTCACACCAACACACCCCACTTGGAATCACACCAACACACCCCACTAGGAGTCACACCAACACACCCCACTAGGAGTCACACCCCACTAGGAGTCACACCAACACACCCCACTAGGAGTCACACCAACACACCCCACTAGGAGTCACATCAACACACCACACTAGGAGTCACACCAACACACCCCATACAGTGAAGCAGGAGGACAGGACTGATAGCCATTGTTTTGTTACTGGATGTCACCTATAGGTCTGTTTCCATAGAAACTTACAACACCGTCACACAACATAAATAGTAGGTCTGGATCTCACCTATAGTTCTGGATCTCACCTATAGTTCTGGATCTCACCTGTAGTTCTGGATCTCACCTGTAGTTCTGGATCTCACCTTCAGACCTGGATCTCACCTATAGACCTGGATCTCACCTATAGACCTGGATCTCACCTATAGACCTGGATCTCACCTATAGGCCTGGATCTCACCTATAGACCTGGATCTCACCTATAGGCCTGGATCTCACCTATAGTTCTGGATCTCACCTATAGTTCTGGATCTCACCTATAGTTCTGGATCTCACCTATAGTTCTGGATTTCACCTATAGACCTGGATCTCACCTATAGTTCTGGATTTCACCTATAGACCTGGATCTCACCTATAGTTCTGGATCTCACCTATAGACCTGGATCTCACATATAGGCCTGGATCTCACCTATATTTCTGGATCTCACCTATAGACCTGGATCTCACCTATAGACCTGGATCTCACCTATAGTTCTGGATCTCACCTACAGGCCTGGATCTCACCTATAGACCTGGATCTCACCTATAGACCTGGATCTCACCTATAGACCTGGATCTCACCTATAGGCCTGGATCTCACCTATAGTTCTGGATCTCACCTATAGACCTGGATCTCACCTATAGACCTGGATCTCACCTCCAGACCTGGATCTCACCTATAGTTCTGGATCTCACCTACAGGCCTGGATCTCACCTATAGTTCTGGATCTCACCTATAGACCTGGATCTCACCTATAGTTCTGGATCTCACCTATAGACCTGGATCTCACCTATAGACCTGGATCTCACCTATAGACCTGGATCTCACCTATAGGCCTGGATCTCACCTATAGGCCTGGATCTCACCTATAGACCTGGATCTCACCTATAGTTCTGGATCTCACCTATAGGCCTGGATCTCACCTATAGACCTGGATCTCACCTCCAGACCTGGATCTCACCTATAGACCTGGATCTCACCTTCAGACCTGGATCTCACCTCTAGACCTGGATCTCACCTCTAGACCTGGATCTCACCTATAGACCTGGATCTCACCTCTAGACCTGGATCTCACCTCTAGACCTGGATCTCACTTATAGACCTGGATCTCACCTATAGGCCTGGATCTCACCTATAGACCTGGATCTCACCTATAGACCTGGATCTCACCTATAGGCCTGGATCTCACCTATAGACCTGGATCTCACCTATAGACCTGGATCTCACCTATAGTTCTGGATCTCACCTATAGACCTGGATCTCACCTATAGACCTGGATCTCACCTATAGACCTGGATCTCACCTATAGTTCTGGATCTCCCCTATAGTTCTGGATCTTAACTCTATTCCTCAGTGCAGTGTGTCCTACCGTCTACCTTCCCTCTGGCTGCTGGGTTAACTCTATTCCTCAGTGCAGTGTGTCCTACCGTCTACCTTCCCTCTGGCTGCTGGGTTAACTCTATTCCTCAGTGCAGTGTGTCCTACCGTCTACCTTCCCTCTGGCTGCTGGGTTAACTCTGTTCCTCAGTGCAGTGTGTCCTACCGTCTACCTTCCCTCTGGCTGCTGGGTTAACTCTGTTCCTCAGTGCAGTGTGAGACATTGAGGAATACCACGTACAGCTGGTTTTGAGCTGTTTAAAATGTCTGGGACTGTTTCTCATCAACAACAGGTCATGTTTTCAGGCCTCGAAGAGCAACAATGACCAAGATATAGTGCAAACACCATCAAAACTAGTTTTACAAGCTACAAGGATAAATGTGAGACACGTAACTTCATGTAGATTAGCACGGAAACATTCATGTATAACAGTTAGACACACATCACTGCTGTGTAGCCTACAGACAGCAGTACAGCTCTAACACAAAGCCTCACAGACAACACCAAGACAAAGACACCACACTAAAATGCGAAGAGAACCCATAACGAACGTTACGAGAACATACACAGAACAAAAAAACTATAACATCCACCAAACGCAACGTGTATACAAAACGTAACGAGGACATACACAGAACAAAAAAACTATAACATCCACCAAACGCAACGTGTATACAAAACGTTACGAGAACATACACAGAACAAAAAAACTATAACATCCACCAAACGCAACGTGTATACAAAACGTTACGAGAACATACACAGAACAAAAAAACTATAACATCCACCAAACGCAACGTGTATACAAAACGTTAGGAGAACGTTGACAGAAGCTAACCAAATCAAGCACTAAATATATGGATAACGTTGGCCTTACCTTTCCCCTGCACCGACACCTCAGTCCTGACCTCCCCATTAAAGGTTGTTGTTTCTAATTGGCAGAGATACGTCCGGTAAAATGACCAGTTACCACAGATACACAACATATCCACCCACTGCCTCATGTAGAGTAATGTATGAGGAAATATGAGCAGAGCCATAGACACAACCGAAGTTACTGTACCACACAAACAAAACACAAACACGTCCTCATAATATTGACTGAAAATGAGCTGAGGCATGAATACTAGCATCCTCTTCTAGGGAAGAGTGAGATACAGTTGAGATGAAAACGTCTGTTTTGGAGTGATAGATGAAGAGATACTCAGTAACTCTCAGTAGGACAATAGAAGTTGGAGTGATAGTAGACAGAAGATGAAGAGATACTCAGTAACTCTCAGTAGGACAATAGAAGTTGGAGTGATAGTAGACAGAAGATGAAGAGATACTCAGTAACTCTCAGTAGGACAATAGAAGTTGGAGTGATAGATAGTAGACAGAAGATGAAGAGATACTCAGTAACTCTCAGTAGGACAATAGAAGTTGGAGTGATAGTAGACAGAAGATGACGAGATATTCAGTAACTCTCAGTAGGACAATAGAAGTTGGAGTGATAGATAGTAGACAGAAGATGAAGAGATACTCAGTAACTCTCGGTAGGACAATAGAAGTTGGAGTGATAGTAGACAGAAGATGACGAGATATTCAGTAACTCTCAGTAGGACAATAGAAGTTGGAGTGATAGTAGACAGAAGATGAAGAGATACTCAGTAACTCTCGGTAAGACAATGGAAGTTGGAGTGATAGTAGACAGAAGATGAAGAGATACTCAGTAACTCTCAGTAGGACAATAGAAGTTGCAGTGATAGTAGACAGAAGATGAAGAGATACTCAGTAACTCTCGGTAGGACAATAGAAGTTGCAGTGATAGATAGCAGACTGATGTCCTATGTACTAACAATGTAAACCCTTCAGAAGGGCTGGCATGAAGTGACAATACACGGTGATAACATGAGGAAGAGGTGACATGTTGACATCCCTCTTACCTTGTCTAACTCTCTTCTGACCAGGGCCTCTAACATCTCTGCTAAAGCCTGTCTCTGGAATAAGGGGACCATGGAAGACACCATAGAATTACACATTAGAAGTCATTTAATAGGATCTCTGTGGGAGAGATATTCAGTCAGCCTCTGTATTTACCAGTTCCCCCAAGTCCCCTGACATCCAGAGCTATGGTGTGGAGTAGCCATTAGAGCAGCTCTCTCCAAACCTGGTCCTGGGGGGAGACCTGATTCAAAAGCCTCTCAACACCTTGGCGCTACCTTACACTAGAGACTCATGTTGTGTGATAAGTGAAGAGCAGAGGTCAAGTCCACTTGTGTTCCTGGATTACAGGGATGTGACTGTTCTGTCCTCTACTGGAGTGACCTTCACTGAGTCCTCAGGCCACCAGGCAGCCAGACCTGTCCCCATGCAGCCTCCTCCCTCCCAGCACTCTGATCCTTAATCAGCTTTCAATACAGGCTAATAAAGGCTGGATAAGAGCCAGCCTCTGGCCGACCAATCTCTTTATCTCAATAGCACTATCTCTAGGTCTCTCCTTGTACTGGACTGTGTGTGTCACTGAGCTAACAGTCTGATGCTGCTGTGAAGCTAACAGTCTGATGCTACTGTGAAACTAACAGTCTGATGCTGCTGTGAAACTAACAGTCTGATGCTGCTGTGAAGCTGAGCTAACAGTCTGATGATGCTGTGAAGCTAACAATCTGATGATGCTGTGAAGCTAAAAGTCTGATACTGCTGTGAAGCTGAGCTAACAGTCTGATGCTGCTGTGAAGCTGAGCTAACAGTCTGATGCTGCTGTGAAGCTAATAGTCTGATGCTGCTGTGAAGCTGAGCTAACAGTCTGATGCTGCTGTGAAGCTAACAGTCTGATGCTGATGTGAAGCTGAGCTAACAGTCTGATGCTGCTGTGAAGCTGAGCTAACAGTCTGATGCTGCTGTGAAGCTGAGCTAACAGTCTGATGATGCTGTGAAGCTGAGTTAACAGTCTGATGATGCTGTGAAGCTGAGCTAACAGTCTGATGATGCTGTGAAGCTAACAGTCTGATGCTGCTGTGAAGCTAACAGTCTGATGCTGCTGTGAAGCTAAAAGTCTGATGCTGCTGTGAAACTGAGCTAACAGTCTGATGCTGCTGTGAAGCTGAGCTAACAGTTTGATGATGCTGTGAAGCTGAGCTAACAGTCTGAAGATGCTGTGAAGTTGAGCTAACAGTCTGATGATGCTGTGAAGCTGAGCTAACAGTCTGATGCTACTGTGAAGCTAACAGTCTGATGCTGCTGTGAAGCTGAGCCAATAGTCTGATGCTGCTGTGAAGCTAACAGTCTGATGCTGCTGTGAAGCTGAACTAACAGTCTGATGATGCTGTGAAGATGAGCTAACAATCTGATGCTGCTGTTAAGCTAACAGTCTGATGCTGCTGTGAAGCTAATAGTCTGATGCTTCTGTGAAGCTGAGCTAACAGTCTGATGATGCTGTGAAGTTGAGCTAACAGTCTGATGATGCTGTGAAGCTGAGCTAACAGTCTGATGCTACTGTGAAGCTAACAGTCTGATGCTGCTGTGAAGCTGAGCCAATAGTCTGATGCTGCTGTGAAGCTAACAGTCTGATGCTGCTGTGAAGCTGAGCTAACAGTCTGATGATGCTGTGAAGCTAACAGTCTGACGCTGCTGTGAAGCTAAAAGTCTGATGCTACTGTGAAGCTGAGCTAAACATCTGATGCTGCTGTGAAGCTAACAGTCTGATGCTGCTGTGAAGCTGAGCTAACAGTCTGATGATGCTGTGAAGCTAAAAGTCTGATGCTGCTGTGAAGCTGAGCTAATAGTCTGATGCTGCTGTGAAGCGAACAGTCTGATGCTGGTGTGAAGATGAGCTAACAGTCTGATGCTGCTGTGAAGCTAAAAGTCTGATGCTGCTGTGAAGCTAACAGTCTGATGCTGCTGTGAAGCTAACAGTCTGATGCTGATGTGAAGGTGAGCTAACAGTCTGATGATGCTGTGAAGCTGAGCTAACTGTGAAGCTGAGCTATCACTAACATAGAGAGGCTGCTGCCAACATGCAGTACAGACTCAAATCTCTGGCCATATAAATAAATGGATTTAATAAATGTATCACTAGTCACTTTAAATAACGACACTTTAATAATGTTTACATATCCTACATTACTCATGTCATATGTATATACTGTATTCTATACCATCTACTGCATCTTGTCTATGCCGCATGGCCATCGCTCATCCATATATTTATATGTACATATTCTTATTTATCCCTTCACATTTGTGTTGTGAATTTGTTAGATTACTTGTTAGATATTACTGCATTGTCGGAACTAGAAGCACAACCATTTCGCTACACTCGCATTAACATCTGCTAACCATGTGTATGTGACCAAAAAAAAATATTTGATTTGAATAGCTATAATATATGGTTCAGTAGCTCCTCCCAGGAGGCATAGCTTCCTGGTCCCTGCTACTGTACAGGAAGGACCATAGTATAGGTCCATAGATTAGGACCATAGATTAGGTCCATAGATTAGGACCATAGTATAGGACCATAGATTAGGACCATAGATTAGGACCATAGTATAGGACCATAGTATAGGACCATAGATTAGGACCATAGATTAGGACCATAGATTAGGTCCATAGATTAGGACCATAGTATAGGACCATAGATTAGGACCATAGATTAGGACCATAGTATAGGACCATAGTATAGGACCATAAATTAGGACCATAGATTAGGACCATAGTATAGGACCATAGATTAGGACCATAGATTAGGACCATAGTATAGGACCATAGATTAGGACCATAAATTAGGACCATAGATTAGGACCATAGATTAGGACCATAGATTAGGCCCATAGATTAGGACCATAGATTAGGACCATAGATTAGGACCATAGATTAGGACCATAGATTAGGACCATAGATTAGGACCATAGCGGTCCCTGAAATAATAAAGATTGACATAAAGTACCTTCTCCCAGAGGGTCCAGTGTGTGGATCATCAGCTGGAAGATGGTGTTTCTGTTGGTGCTGTTGTGGAGAGAAGCATTACTGCCTCCTCTCTGGAGAGTGGGCTTCACCTGGGACCACACACACACACACACACACACACACACACACACACACACACACACACACACACACACACACACACACACACACACAACAGGGTTGAAGCCACGGCAGATCACGCCAGGTTACATTCTGGTAAAGCCTTCTTTTTGCTGGTCACTAAAATGACATCTAAAAAATAAAAATAAAATAAAAAAATAATAATTTTACAATCAGTACACAACCTGATCATGACATCACAATCAAAGAGTGTTGAGACCTTCAATTTTTCTCTGTCTCTCTTCTGGGGTGAGTCTTGAGGTTGTGGTTTGGGTTCTGGTGAAACATTGTTTTGGGGTGGATCAGGTGGTGGAGGTCCACTGTTCTTCTGTAAATACAGGAATATTTTAGTACACGTTTACAATAGGAACCAGAGAGAGGAGAAAAGGCAGACTTTTAATGCACTTCCCCAGTGGGCAAAATGTACTGAATGGCTTTTCATGGTCAGGTTGTATTCTGATTGTAAAAAGGAAGGGTTTGTTGTCCTTTTTTTGTAGTCCAGAAAAAATATGTTGTTTCAACCAGAAAATAATGTCTTTATGAAATCCCATGCCAACATTTGCCCGCTGGGTAAAGGCTGCATAATGGGTGTCTACTGATGAGCCAAAGACAGGATTATAACAACAGTGATATTAGTGAGAACAGGTAACTGCCAAAATAAAGAAAAACACCAACATAAAGTGTTTTAATAGGGCGTTGAGCCAGAACAGCTTCAATGGCATAGATTCTACAAGTGTCTGGAACTCTATTGGGGGGATTTGGGCAGAGGTCTTGGTTAGATGAAGAACACACACTACCGATCAAAAGTTCTAGAACACCTACTCATTCAAGGGTTTTTCTTTATTTTTACTATTTCCTACATTGTAGAATAATAGTGAAGACATCAAAACTATGAAATAACACATATGGAATCATGTAGTAACCAAAAAAGTGTTAAACAAATCAAAATATATTTTATATTTGAGATTCTTCAAAGTAGCCACCCTTTTCCTTGATGACAGCTTTGCACACTCTTGGCATGCTTTTCCAACAGTCTTGAAGGAGTTCCCACATATGCTGAGCACTTGTTGGCTGCTTTTCCTTCCCTCTGTGGTCCGACTCATCCCAAACCATCTCAATTTGGTTGAGGTCAGGGGATTGTGGAGGCCAGGTCATCTGATGCAGCACTCCATCACTCTCCTTTTTGGTAAAATATCCCTTACACAGCCTGGAGCCAGTCCTGTTGAAAAACAAATGATAGTCCCACTAAGCCCAAACCAAATGGGATGGCGTATCGCTGCAGAATGCTGTGGTAGCCATGGTGGTTAATTGTGACTTGAATTCTAAAAACATCACAGACGGTGTCATCAGCAAAGCACCTCCACACCTTAACACCTCCTCCTCCATGCTTTACGGTGGGAAATACACATGTGGAGATCATCTGTTCACCCACACCGCGTCTCACAAAGACATGGCGGTTGGAACCAAAAATCTCAAAGGCCTGATTCACACAGTCTCCTCTGAACAGTTGATGTTGAGATGTGTCTGTTACTTGAACTCTGTGAAGCATTTATTTGGGCTGCAATTTCTGAGGCTGGTAAATCTAATGAACTTATCCTCTGCAGCAGAGGTAACTCTGGGTCTTCTTTTCCTGTGGCGGTCCTCATGAGAGCCAGTTTCATCATAGCGCTTGATGGTTTTTGCGACTGCACTTGAAGAAACTTTCAAAGTCTTAAAGTAATGATGGACTGTCGTTTCTCTTTGCTTATTTGAGCTGTTGTTGCCATAATATGGACTTGGTCTTTTACTAAATAGGGCTATCTTCTGTATACCACCCCTACCTTGTCACAACACAACTGATTGGCTCAAATGCATTAAGAACTAAAGAAATTCCACAAATTAAGTTTTAACAAGGCACACCTGTTAATTGAAATGCATTCCAGGTGACTACCTCATGAAGCTGGTTGAGAGAATGCCAAGAGTGTGCAAAGCTGTCATTGGGCAAAGGGTGTTTTTTTGAAGAATCTCAAATATAAATGTATATTTTGATTTGTTTAACACTTTTTGGTTGCTACATGATTCCACATGTGTTATTTTCATAGTTTTGATGTCTTCACTATTATTCTACAATGTAGAAAAAAGCAAAAATAAAGAAAAACCCTTGAATGAGTAGGTGTGTCCAAACTTTTGACCGGTAGTGTATATCACTAATCTTCTGGATAGCAACAGACATGTATTGGCTGTTCAGATGTGTAGGAGGAGACAGCATAGGAGAAAGGCTTAAATAGCAGTACTTGTGTGAATGTGTTCTTTGTCTTATGCAGCTGTATGACCCAGTAGGTGAATAAGCTTGGTTTTTTATTTTATAATTTTTATTTATTTAACCTTTATTTAACTAGGCAAGTCAGTTAAGAACAAATTCTTATTTACAATGACGGCCTACCCTGGCCAAACCCTAACCCAGACGGTGCTGGGACAATTGTGCCTATGGGACTCCCAATCACGGCCTACTCTGGCCAAACCCTAACCCAGACGACGCTGGGCCAATTGTGCACCGCCCTATGGGACTATGTAGTACTGTGAGCCTCCCATAGTCTGTTCTGGACTGGGTGTCTGAGCTGTGTGCTAGTAGTTTAAACAGACCTCTGGTGGTATGTCTTGTGGGGTATGGATGGGTGTCTGAGCTGTGTGCTAGTAGTTTAAACAGACCTCTGGTGGTATGTCTTGTGGGGTATGTATGGGTGTCTGAGCTGTGTGCTAATAGTTTAAACAGACAGCTCAGTGCTTTCAGCTTGTCAACACCTCTTACAAAAACAAGTAGTGATGAAGTCAATCTCTCCTCCACTTTGAGCCATGAGAGATTGACATGCATATCATTAATGTTAGCTCTCCATGTACTTTTAAGGACCAGCAGTACTGCCCTGTTCTGAGCCAATTGTAATTTTCCTAAGTCCCTCTTCGTGGCACCTGACCACACTACTGAACAGAAGTCCAGGTGTCACACAACTAGGGCCTGTAGGACCTGCCTTGTTGATAGTGTTGTTAAGAAGGTAGAAACTAGGGCCTGTAGGACCTGCCTTGTTGATAGTGTTGTTAAGAAGGTAGAAACTAGGGCCTGTAGGACCTGCCTTGTTGATAGTGTTGTTAAGAAGGTAGAAACTAGGGCCTGTAGGACCTGCCTTGTTGATAGTGTTGTTAACAAGCCAGAGCAGAGCTTTATTATGGACAGACTTCTCCCCATCTTAGTTACTGTTGTATCAATATGTTTTGACCATGACAGTTTATAATCCAGGGTTACTCCAAGAAGTGTAGTCACCTCAACTTGCTCAATTTCCACATTATTCATTACCAGATTTAATAAAGGTTAAGGGTTCAGTGAATGATTTGTCCTAAATACAATGCTTTTAGTTTTTGAAATATTTATCCATTCTGAAACGAACTGCAGCTCATTGTTAAGTGTGGCAGTCATTTCAGTCACTGTAGTAGCTGACGTGTATAGTGTGGAGGCATCCACATACATAGACACTCTGGCTTTACCTAAGGCCAGTGGCATGTCATTAGTAAAGATTGAAAAAGTAAGGGGCCTAGACAGCTGCCCTGGGGAATTCCTGATTCTAACTGGATTATGTTAAAGAGGCTTCCATTAAAGAACACCCTCTGTGTTCTGTTAGACAGGTAACTCTTTATCCACAATATAGCAGGGGGTGTAAAGCCATAACACATACGTTTTCCATCAGAAGACTATGATCAATAATGTCAAAAGCCGCACTGAAGTCTAACTAAACAGCTCACACAATATTTGTATCATCAATTTCTCTCAGCCAATCATCAGTCATTTGTGTAAGTGCTGTGCTTGTTGAATATCCTTCCCTATAAGCATGCTGAAAGTCTGTTGTCAATTCATTTACTGTAAAATAGCATTGTATTTGGTCAAATACCATTTTTTCCAAAAGTTTACTAAGGTTTGGTAACAGGCTGATTGATCGGCTATTTGAGCCAGTAACTGGGGCTTTTCTATTCTTTGGTAGGGGAATAACTTTAGCTTCCCTCCAGCCCTGAGGGCACACACTTTCTAGTAGGCTTAAATTGAAGATGATATGGCAAATAGGAGTAGCAATATCGTCCTCTATTGTCCAGTTGACACCCTATTGCCATTTGGGACCCAGCCTGTAAAAATGACTAGCATATAAATCATATTCAACCATTTCTCTGCTGAAAAAACGAAATGACAACCCAGATGCTTTACAGAATGACTTAGGACACCCCGTACTAGCATGGAAGAATCTAGGTCCCAAATGGCACCCTATTTCCTATATAGTGGTACTACTATAGACCAGAGCCCTATTCCCTATATAGTGGTACTACTTTAGACCTATAGAGGGTAGGGAGTAGGGAGACATTTGGGTATCCATCAGCCTAGATGTGAAGGGCTGTCAAACACCCCAATTGACCCAAGACATTCATTTAGTGCAGTGTCACGATTCTTCCACACTCATCAGCGCCTGATTGCAGGAGTGTTGTCCTGAGTGTTTGTGTTGTAGTGTGTGTGGCAGAGTGTGTGTTGTAGAGTGTGTGTTGTAGAGGGTGTGTTGTAGAGTGTGTGTTGTAGTGTTTGTGTTGTAGAGTGTGTAGTGTGTAGTGTGTGTGTGTGTGTTGTAGAGTGTGTGTTGTAGAGTGTGTGTTGTAGAGTGTGTTGTAGTGTGTGTGTTGCAGTGTGTGTGTTGTAGTGTGTGTAGTGTGTGTGGCAGAGTGTGTGTTGTAGAGTGTGTGTGGTAGAGTGTGTGTTGTAGAGTGTGTGTTGTAGAGTGTGTGGCAGAGTGTGTGTTGTAGAGTGTGTGTTGTAGAGTGTGTGTTGTAGAGTGTGTGACAGAGTGTGTGTTGTAGTGTGTGTAGTGTGTGTTGTAGAGTGTGTTGTAGAGTGTGTGTTGTAGTGTGTGTTGTAGTGTGTGTGTTGTAGTGTGTGTAGTGTGTGTGGCAGAGTGTGTGTTGTAGAGTGTGATGTAGAGTGTGTGTTGTAGAGTGTCTTGTAGAGTGTGTGTTGTAGTGTGTGTTGTAGTGTGTGTTGTGTGTGTTGTAGTGTGTGTGTGGCAGAGTGCATGTTGTAGAGTGTGTGTTGTAGAGTGTGTGTTGTAGAGTGTGTTGTAGTGTGTGTTGTAGTGTGTGTGTGGCAGAGTGCGTGTTGTAGAGTGTGTGTTGTAGAGTGTGTGTTGTAGAGTGTGTGTGTTGTAGTGTGTGTGTTGCAGAGTGTGTGTTGTAGAGTGTGTGTTGTAGAGTGTGTGTTGTAGAGTGTGTGTTGTAGTGTGTGTTGTAGAGTGTGTGTTGTAGAGTGTGTGTTGTAGAGTGTGTGTTGTAGTGTGTGTGTTGTAATGTGTGTGTTGTAGTGTGTGTGTTGTAGTGTGTGTGTGTTGTAGAGTGTGTGTTGTAGTGTGTGTGTTGTAGTGTGTGTGTGTTGTAGTGTGTGTGTTGTAATGTGTGTGTTGTAGAGTGTGTGTTGTAGTGTGTGTGTTGTAGAGTGTGTGTTGTAATGTGTGTGTTGTAGTGTGTGTGTGTTGTAGTGTGTGTGTTGTAGTGTGTGTGTTGTAGAGTGTGTGTTGTAGTGTGTGTGTTGTAGAGTGTGTGTTGTAGAGTGTGTGTTGTAGAGTGTGTGTTGTAATGTGTGTGTTGTAGTGTGTGTTGTAGTGTGTGTGTGTTGTAGTGTGTGTGGCAGAGTGTGTGTGGCAGAGTGTGTGTTGGTATGTTGGAGGGTGTGTGTGGCAGAGTGTGTGTTGTGTGTACTGGAGGGTGCGTGTTGGAGGGTGTGTTGCAGAATGTGTGTTGCAGAGTGTGTGTTGCAGAGTGTGTGTTGCAGAGTGTGTGTTGCAGAGTGTGTGTTGCAGAGTGTGTGTTGGTATGTTGGAGGGTGTGTGTGGCAGAGTGTGTGTTGTGTGTACTGGAGGGTGCGTGTTGGAGGGTGTGTTGCAGAATGTGTGTTGCAGAGTGTGTGTTGCAGAGTGTGTGTTGCAGAGTGTGTGTTGCAGAGTGTGTGTTGCAGAGTGTGTGTTGGTATGTTGGAGGGTGTGTGTGGCAGAGTGTGTGTTGTGTGTACTGGAGGGTGCGTGTTGGAGGGTGTGTTGCAGAATGTGTGTTGCAGAGTGTGTGTTGCAGAGTGTGTGTTGCAGAGTGTGTGTTGCAGAGTGTGTGTTGCAGAGTGTGTGTTGCAGAGTGTGTGTTGCAGAGTGTGTGTTGCAGAGTGTGTGTTGTGTGTACTGGAGGGTGCGTGTTGGAGGGTGTGTTGCAGAGTGTGTGTTGCAGAGTGTGTGTTGCAGAGTGTGTGTTGCAGAGTGTGTGTTGGTGTATTGTGAGTAGTGTCGCGGGGCCCCCGCAAGATCTGAGAAAGCCCCGGGAAAACCACTAACTTGGGGCAAAGAGAAAAAATATCTCCTGCCATCTTACACATTTTCCCTGAGGATGAGAGAAAATGTTGCTGTTTTAAAGCTAATTTCCTGCAATTCTACACATATTGCCATGGGACAGAGAGATAAATGTGCAGTTTTATAGCTAATCTCATGCTATTCTACACATTTTGTAATGAGGCTGAGATAATGTTTGATTTGAGTCAGTGTACGGTTGTGGATTCACTGCATTGTTTGGCATATTGACAGTTAATTTGAAAAATGTGTGGAATCATTCTTCTAAAACTGGCTGGCTAGCTACAGTGAGGGAAAAAACGTATTTGATCCCCTTGCTGATTTTGTACGTTTGCCCACTGACAAAGAAATGATCAGTCTATAATTTTAATGGTAGGTTTATTTGAACAGTGAGAGACAGAATAACAACAAAAAAGTCCAGAAAAATGCATGTCAAAAATTTTATAAATTGATTTGCATTTTAATGAGGGAAATAAGTATTTGACCCCTCTGCAAAACATGACTTAGTACTTGGTGGAAAAACCCTTGTTGGCAATCACAGAGGTCAGACGTTTCTTGTAGTTGGCCACCAGGTTTGCACACATCTCAGGAGGGATTTTGTCCCACTCCTCTTTGCAGATCTTCTCCAAGTCATTAAGGTTTCGAGGCTGACGTTTGGCAACTCGAACCTTCAGCTCCCTCCACAGATTTTCTACGGGATTAAGGCCTGGAGACTGGCTAGGCCACTCCAGGACCTTAATGTGTTTCTTCTTGAGCCATTCCTTTGTTGCCTTGGCCGTGTGTTTTGGGTCATCTTCATGCTGGAATACCCATCCACAACCCATTTTCAATGCCCTGGCTGAGGGAAGGAGGTTCTCACCCAAGATTTGACGGTACATGGCCCCGTCCATCGTCCCTTTGATGCGGTGAAGTTGTCCTGTCCCCTTAGCAGAAAAACACCCCCAAAGCATAATGTTTCCACCTCCATGTTTGACGGTGGGGATGGTGTTCTTGGGGTCATAGGCAGCATTCCTCCTCCTCCAAACACGGCGAGTTGAGTTGATGCCAAAGAGCTCCATTTTGGTCTCATCTGACCACAACATTTTCACCCAGTTGTCCTCTGAATCATTCAGATGATTGGCAAACTTCAGACGGGCATGTATATGTGCTTTCTTGAGCAGGGGGACCTTGTGGGCGCTGCAGGATTTCAGTCCTTCATGGCGTTTTGTGTTACCAATTGTTTTCTTGGTGACTATGGTCCCAGCTGCCTTGAGATCATTGACAAGATCCTCCCGTGTAGTTCTGGGCTGATTCCTCACCATTCTCATAGTCATTAAATGGTCATTAAAATGCAAATCAATTTATAACATTTTTTACATGCATTTTTCAGGATTTTTTTGTTGTTATTCTGTCTCTCACTGTTCAAATAAACCTACCATTAAAATGATAGACTGACCATTTCTTTGTCAGTGGGTAAACGTACAAAATCAGCAGGGGATCCAATACTTTTTTCCCTCACTGTAGCTAACAACATACAGCGCAGATACGTTCTTCACATTCATTATTTGACACAATATCTTATCACAGCACTGGCAAACCATGGTTGACCAACTCCCTGACCAAAATGGCTGACCTTTATCGCATCATAAGAAGACTCATGATTCTATGGGGGCAACCTCCAAGGGGCTCACAACCCTTGCATTGGGCTGCGGGGGGTATGTGGTACGCTGCTGTGTGTGTGTGTGTGTGTGTGTGTGTGTGTGTGTGTGTGTGTGTGTGTGTGTGTGTGTGTGTGTGTGTGTGTGTGTGTGTGTGTGTGTGTGTGTGTGTGTGTGTGTGTGTGTGTGTAAAATGAAGCAAAACATTCTTGTTTGCTGGTTGGTACTCTGTTGTCGAGGGCCATTGAAAAACAAACGCTGTCATTTAGCATAACGTAACATGTAGGATAAACATGAAGCTTTGACAACTGAAGAATGCTATGCTGTGTGGTAATCAGTGCCTGTGTGTTTAGCACAGGAGGCTGTTGAGGGGAGGACGGCTCATAATAACGACTGGAACGGAGCAAACGGAACGGCACCAGGCTGGATCATGTTGTTGTATTGTATTGGTGTATGTTTTAATTCTGTAATGTATTGATTGTTGCTGCCTTCTTGGCCAGGTCTCCCTTGAAAAAGAGACTCTGGTTCTCAATGTGCTTTTCCTGGTTAAATAAAGGTTAAATAAAAATAAAAAATGAACATTGGGCTTAATGTATTTGATACCATTCAACTGATTCCGCTCCAGCCGTTACCACGAGCCCGTCCTCCCTAATTAAGGAGCCACCAGCCTCCTCTGACGTTGAAGTGGGTGCTATTTGTTTCTACTGGTCTGAACAATAATTCCCTGCTACAGCTTTGTCTGCCAAAGAATATATAATGAAACACAGAGGATTGATATTCAGATGACCGTGACTAGAGCTATATGGTGACTGGCACCAGGTGTGGGATTTAGCTGAATAATACGCTCCTCCAGTGTGACAATGACAAACTGATGGCTGACATTACTTTACATCTCATCAGCATTACATCACCTCCGTCCCGTCCTCCCCTGACCCATGCTCCCCTACGCTGGGCTCTGACACCTGGGATCCTTTCAGGGATTCAGTCCCAATCATCAAAGGCTGCCGAGTCTGGCTGCCACACAAATACACACTCTATGGCCTGTACAAAGGGCTGGATGGATAAACACAGGCTCTGATGACAGTCCAGTGAATCAACCATTCCATGTATCTCATGGACTGGACCAGAGAGGGTCTGGGTCCTGGGTGATATTGTCTCTCATGGACTGGACCAGAGAGGGTCTGGGTCCTGGGTGATATTGTCTCATGGACTGGACCAGAGAGGGTCTGGGTCCTGGGTGATATTGTCTCTCATGGACTGGACCAGAGAGGGTATGGGTCCTGGGTGATATTGTCTCTCATGGACTGGACCAGAGAGGGTATGGGTCCTGGGTGATATTGTCTCTCATGGACTGGACCAGAGAGGGTATGGGTCCTGGGTGATATTGTCTCTCATGGACTGGACCAGAGAGGGTCTGGGTCCTAGGTGATATTGTCTCTCATGGACTGGACCAGAGAGGGTCTGGGTCCTGGGTGATATTGTCTCTCATGGACTGGACCAGAGAGGGTCTGGGTCCTGGGTGATATTGTCTCTCATGGACTGGACCAGAGAGGGTATGGGTCCTGGGTGATATTGTCTCTCATGGACTGGACCAGAGAGGGTATGGGTCCTGGGTGATATTGTCTCTCATGGACTGGACCAGAGAGGGTCTGGGTCCTAGGTGATATTGTCTCTCATGGACTGGACCAGAGAGGGTCTGGGTCCTGGGTGATATTGTCTCTCATGGACTGGACCAGAGAGGGTCTGGGTCCTGGGTGATATTGTCTCTCATGGACTGGACCAGAGAGGGTCTGGGTCCTGGGTGATATTGTCTCATGGACTGGACCAGAGAGGGTCTGGGTCCTGGGTGATATTGTCTCTCATGGACTGGACCAGAGAGGGTATGGGTCCTGGGTGATATTGTCTCTCATGGACTGGACCAGAGAGGGTATGGGTCCTGGGTGATATTGTCTCTCATGGACTGGACCAGAGAGGGTCTGGGTCCTGGGTGATATTGTCTCTCATGGACTGGACCAGAGAGGGTCTGGGTCCTGGGTGATATTGTCTCTCATGGACTGGACCAGAGAGGGTCTGGGTCCTGGGTGATATTGTATCTCATGGACTGGACCAGAGAGGGTCTGGGTCCTGGGTGATATTGTCTCTCATGGACTGGACCAGAGAGGGTCTGGGTCCTGGGTGATATTGTCTCTCATGGACTGGACCAGAGAGGGTCTGGGTCCTGGGTGATATTGTCTCATGGACTGGACCAGAGAGGGTCTGGGTCCTGGGTGATATTGTCTCTCATGGACTGGACCAGAGAGGGTATGGGTCCTGGGTGATATTGTCTCTCATGGACTGGACCAGAGAGGGTATGGGTCCTGGGTGATATTGTCTCTCATGGACTGGACCAGAGAGGGTCTGGGTCCTAGGTGATATTGTCTCTCATGGACTGGACCAGAGAGGGTCTGGGTCCTGGGTGATATTGTCTCTCATGGACTGGACCAGAGAGGGTCTGGGTCCTGGGTGATATTGTCTCTCATGGACTGGACCAGAGAGGGTCTGGGTCCTGGGTGATATTGTCTCTCATGGACTGGACCAGAGAGGGTCTGGGTCCTGGGTGATATTGTCTCATGGACTGGACCAGAGAGGGTCTGGGTCCTGGGTGATATTGTCTCTCATGGACTGGACCAGAGAGGGTATGGGTCCTGGGTGATATTGTCTCTCATGGACTGGACCAGAGAGGGTATGGGTCCTGGGTGATATTGTCTCTCATGGACTGGACCAGAGAGGGTCTGGGTCCTAGGTGATATTGTCTCTCATGGACTGGACCAGAGAGGGTCTGGGTCCTGGGTGATATTGTCTCTCATGGACTGGACCAGAGAGGGTCTGGGTCCTGGGTGATATTGTATCTCATGGACTGGACCAGAGAGGGTCTGGGTCCTGGGTGATATTGTCTCTCATGGACTGGACCAGAGAGGGTCTTTGTCCTGGGTGATATTGTCTCTCATGGACTGGACCAGAGAGGGTCTGGGTCCTGGGTGATATTGTCTCTCATGGACTGGACCAGAGAGGGTCTGGGTCCTGGGTGATATTGTCTCTCATGGACTGGACCAGAGAGGGTCTGGGTCCTGGGTGATATTGTCTCTCATGGACTGGACCAGAGAGGGTCTGGGTCCTGGGTGATATTGTCTCTCATGGACTGGACCAGAGAGGGTCTGGGTCCTGGGTGATATTGTCTCTCATGGACTGGACCAGAGAGGGTCTGGGTCCTGGGTGATATTGTAATGGGCTTTTCTAGTATTTGTATTTCGTGATAATTGTTTTTTGGTAGAGTTTTCTTTGTTTCTTTGTCTGTCTGTCTGCCACTCTGCCTAACTGTCTGTCTGTCCGCCTCTCTGCCTACCTACCTGTCTGTCTGTCTGCCACTCTGTCTACCTGTCTGCCACTCTGCCTACCTACCTGTCTGTCTGTCTGTCTGTCTGTCTGTCTGTCTGTCTGTCTGTCTGTCTGCCACTCTACCTACCTGTCTGTCTGTCTGCCACTCTACCTACCTGTCTGTCTGTCTGCCACTCTACCTACCTGTCTGTCTGTCTGCCACTCTGCCTACCTGTCTGTCTGTCTGCAACTCTGTCTGTCTGTCTGTCTGTCTGTCTGTCTGTCTGTCTGTCTGTCTGCCACTCTGCCTACCTACCTGTCTGTCACTCTGCCTGTCTGCCACTCTGCCTGTCTGTCTGTCTGTCTGTCTGTCTGTCTGTCTGTCTGTCTGTCTGCCACTCTGTCTGTCTGTCTGCCACTCTGTCTGTCTGTCTGTCTGTCTGTCTGCCACTCTGCCTACCTACCTGTCTGTCTGTCTGTCTGCCACTCTGCCTGCCTGCCTGCCTGCCTGCCTGTCTGTCTGTCTGTCTGTCTGTCTGTCTGTCTTTTTGCTTCACCAAAACTGCCTAACAAAGTCCCAACAACTCTACCAACCTTCTTGGGTTCCTTCTCCTCTTCCTCCTCCGGCATGATGATCTTGACAATGCTCTTGTGTTTGTTGATCTGCGTCTTGACGAAGTGTTCGATCTGCACGTTGAACTTCATGAAGCAGACGTAGGCTACGTAACCTGACACCAGCATTACGCTCTCCCACCACATGATGGTGTTGTCCAAGAAGAACACTATCAGCATGACCAGATCTATGATGGAGAAGGAGGAGGAGGAGGAGGAAGGAGAAGAGGAGGAGGAGGGAGAAGAGGAGGAGGAGGAGGGAGAGGAGGAGGAGGGAGAGGAGGGGCAGGAAGAGGAGGAGGGCAAGAAACGTGAGAACATGATAGTGTTGTCCAGGATGAACACGATCAGCATGATCAGGTCTAGGAGAGAGGAGAGGATGAGTCCCAAATGGCATCCTATTCCCTCTATAATGGTAGTACTATAGACCAGAGCCCTATTCCCTCTATAATGGTAGTACTATAGACCAGAGCCCTATTCCCTCTATAATGGTAGTACTATAGACCAGAGCCCTATTCCCTATATAGTGGTACTACTATAGACCAGAGCCCTATTCCCTATATAGTGGTACTACTATAGACCAGAGCCCTATTCCCTATATAGTGGTACTACTATAGACCAGAGCCTTATTCCCTATATATAGTGCACTACTTTTGGCCAGAGCGCAAAAGGGTTCTTCGGCTGTCACAATAGGAGAACCCTTTTTAGTTCCATGTAGAACCCTCTGTGGAAAGGGGTTCCACGTGGAACCCACAAGTTTTCTCCTATGGGGACGGCCGCAGAACCCTGTTTGGTTCTAGATAGCACCTTTTGTTCTGAGAGTGTATGTACCTATATAGTTCACTATAAGGGGAATACTATAGGATGCAATTCACCAATTTCAATGGGATCGACTGTTGGCTCCAAGGTAAGCACCCTTTAAAGTATGTACTTTCCCCAAAATTCCCAGGTTTTCCAGAAATCCGGGATGGAGTATTCCATATGTCCTGCTTATTCCCTCCTAATTCCGGAAGTCTACAAACCAGGATTTGTGGAAAAACGTATTATTCTCTACCTATTATCTGTAAAATGCTGATATTATTATTATTACCTATGATGTAGAAGGAGACGTCTCTGAACAGGGGCCACCAGGTGAGGTGGAGCATCTCCCTGGAGAAGATGGCGCACATCCCGATGACAAACAGGATGTTAAACACCGCTGACCCCACGATTGTCCCGATGCCCACGTTGCTATGGGAGATGAACACGCCAATCAGAGAGGTGAACAGTTCGGGGGCGGAGCCTCCTGCAGCCATGAAGGTTGCCCCGGCGACGTCGTCGGAGATGTCGAGCTTCACGGTGATGACGCCGAGCGCCGGGACGAAGAACTCGTCACAGACGATGGCGAGGGAGACGAACATGTAGACCATGCCCAGGATGTGGAGGGTCACCCAGCCCTGTCTCCTCTGGTCCACCGTGAACAGGTCCTCTGGGTACTCTCCCTTCCTGTGGGGGACGTCTCCAGGGATACCTGGGGAGGTGGTGGTGTTAGGAGGAGGGGAGGTGGGAGGAGGCTCAGGTTCAGGGTCCTCTACGTAGATACAGTGCTTAATGTCCGTCCTGTTGACAGTTATCACCATGACGTCATCCCCCTGCAGCACAGCAGGAGCCCTGGTGATGACGTCATCCCCCTGCAGCACAGTAGAAGCCCTGGTGATGACGTCATCGTTATAGCTCTCTGTTAGGCTAGAGGGGTTAGAGGTCACCACCTCTCGTGTGTCTACCTCCACAACACTACTATTATCACTACCGCCCCCTTCCTCTGGGAGTGCTGTCCCAGGATCCTCCTCTGCTGCGGCCTGGCGGGCCACCCATGGCTCCTGCAGCCGGGCCTTGAACGTCACGGTGTAGACGCAGCACAGTAACACACCAGAGAGGAAGAAGAGGATGCGACTCCGATTGAGTCTCCGTCTTTGTGGCAAATGCATTGTTCACCGCTGCCAGAGTGGTCTTGATTCCCACTGCAGATTATTAGGCCCGTGTCAGATGCCTGGTCAGGCTTATGGGAACAGGTCCAGTAGCATTAGTTGGCCAAATAATGCAGTTCAGCGAGCGGTCAGCACACATCTTCAGCATAGTCTGTTTTAATGTCATAGCCCTGGCATGACGTCCCAGCTCCAACCTATATATAGAGACAAAAAGGGTAAATAAATAAATCATTCACTCAGTTTAGACTACAATGCAAAACTCACCTCATACATTTGACATAATGATGTAATAACATAATAATAAAAACACTACTGGAGTATTATAAGGGCGCGTTCACGTGAACGGAGTCGCGGGAGCGCGGAGGATGGGACACAGCCACCTGTTACTATGGCTACATAATTGCAGGTACTCTGCTCTCCGTAGGGCTGCACAGATTAAATGACACGTGTAATGAAATGCAGCAAATGTAGTTTACGTACAAATGACAATAAAATATACAAAAACAGAGAATAGGCTAGAAGAAAATATCATTATTTAGGCCCCTACTTTTCATTGACGTGCGCGCGTCATGGACGTGCTGATATGCGCTCCTCGAGTCGAGACAGCATAAGCGATATGATTCATTCCAAATGTTCAATCAACCATTTCATTTTCACGTGTGTATCCAGGTGGGTCGGGTGAAAATTAAGAAACGAAAATAATGATCAATTTAACCGAATTTCGTGGGGAAATTCCAGGCAAGAAACAGTGCCCGATATGGAGTCATTGACAAGTATCCTAGGCTTCCACAAGGTCAATGACGATTATTGTAGCTTAAATCCTCTCTCTATAAAACATCTGTAAACCATACCTAAACCTTCATCAATTCTTAATAAAAACGTACCTTTAATCGCTGAGTTGTTGTGATTGAGGTGTTGTAGACGCGAGGTCTCTCCAGCTGTGTGCGCTAAGGTAAAGGGATTGGTTGAGAGATGCTGACTCTAGTTTTTGGTGAGCAGCTACAAGGGCGCACCGCAGGATGACAGCTCACACCTCATCTCCACGGCTCAGCATAATACCTGCAGTCTTTTAAGAGGATTAGGTTAGGTGTTCACACAATCTCTCACATTCTCACGAACACGTTTAAACTGCTTCAAATTCAATGCATTCCTATTCATTTGTTCATAATCCACCAAGTGCGTACAGCGTCTCCAACCACCAACGCTGAGCAAAAACCAACCATGTCTGCGCGCTGAAGTGGAAGGAGGGTTGTCAAGGCATAATTACAATTCTGAAGAGTGTTCCTTTATCCACACAGACATACAGGCAGGCAAACAGAAAGGTAGACAGGCAGACAGAAAGGCCGACAGGCAGTCAGAAATGCAGAAAGACTGGAAGAAAGGCAGACAGACAGGCAGATATACAGGCAGACAGATATACAGGCAGGCAAACAGAAAGGTAGACAGGTAGACAGAAAGGCTGACAGGCAGTCAGACCTGCAGAAAGACTGGAAGAAAGGCAGACAGACAGGCAGATATACAGGCAGACAGGCAGGCAGATATACAGGCAGGCAGACAAACAGGCAGAAAGGCAGACAGGCAGAAAGGCAGACAAGCAGAAAGACAGGCAGAAAGGCAGATAGACAGGCAGGCAGGCAGAAAGACAGGCAGAAAGGCAGATAGACAGGCAGGCAGAAAGACAGGCAGAAAGGCAGACAAGCAGGCAGATATACAGACAGGCAGACAGGTGTGCAGGCAGACAGGTGTGCAGGCAGACATACAGGCAGGGTTTGGTGATGAGAGGAAGGTGAATCATTAACCATTTGATGAACTCATTGGACTCCACTCAATGAAATCATTCTGATATTTAGGCTGATGCCTTCCTTCAGTGTTGAGACATCCCACTACAGCTAGGCATACTAAAGAGGTTATTATGAGGAGATAAAGGACACCTATATAAAGGGGTTATTATGAGGAGATAAAGGACACCTATATTAAGGGGTTATTATGAGGAGATAAAGGACACCTATATAAAGAGGTTATTATGAGGAGATAAAGGAGACCTATATAAAGGGGCTATTATGAGATAAAGGACACCTATATAAAGAGGTTATTATGAGGAGATAAAGGACACCTATATAAAGAGGTTATTATGAGGAGATAAAGGACACCTATATAAAGAGGTTATTATGAGGAGATAAAGGACACCTATATAAAGGGGTTATTATGAGGAGATAAAGGACACCTATATAAAGGGGTTATTATGAGGAGATAAAGGACACCTATATAAAGGGGTTATTATGAGGAGATAAAGGACACCTATATAAAGGGGCTATTATGAGATAAAGGACACCTATATAAAGAGGTTATTATGAGGAGATAAAGGACACCTATATAAAGGGGTTATTATGAGGAGATAAAGGACACCTATATAAAGGGGCTATTATGAGATAAAGGACACCTATATAAAGGGGTTATTATGAGGAGATAAAGGACACCTATATAAAGGGGTTATTATGAGGAGATAAAGGACACCTATATAAAGAGGTTATTATGAGATAAAGGACACCTATATAAAGAGGTTATTATGAGGAGATAAAGGAGACCTATATAAAGGGGTTATTATGAGGAGATAAAGGACACCTATATAAAGGGGTTATTATGAGGAGATAAAGGACACCTATATTAAGGGGTTATTATGAGGAGATAAAGGACACCTATATAAAGGGGTTATTATGAGGAGATAAAGGACACCTATATAAAGGGGTTATTATGAGGAGATAAAGGACACCTATATAAAGGGGCTATTATGAGATAAAGGACACCTATATAAAGAGGTTATTATGAGGAGATAAAGGACACTTATATTAAGGGGTTATTATGAGGAGATAAAGGACACCTATATAAAGGGGTTATTATGAGGAGATAAAGGACACCTATATAAAGGGGTTATTATGAGATAAAGGACACCTATATAAAGAGGTTATTATGAGGAGATAAAGGACACCTATATAAAGAGGTTATTATGAGGAGATAAAGGACACCTATATAAAGAGGTTATTATGAGGAGATAAAGGACACCTATATAAAGAGGTTATTATGAGGAGATAAAGGACACCTATATAAAGAGGTTATTATGAGGAGATAAAGGACACCTATATAAAGGGGTTATTATGAGGAGATAAAGGACACCTATATAAAGAGGTTATTATGAGGAGATAAAGGAGACCTATATAAAGGGGTTATTATGAGGAGATAAAGGACACCTATATAAAGGGGCTATTATGAGATAAAGGACACCTATATAAAGAGGTTATTATGAGGAGATAAAGGACACCTATATAAAGAGGTTATTATGAGGAGATAAAGGACACCTATATAAAGGGGTTATTATGAGGAGATAAAGGACACCTATATAAAGGGGTTATTATGAGGAGATAAAGGACACCTATATAAAGGGGTTATTATGAGGAGATAAAGGACACCTATATAAAGGGGTTATTATGAGGAGATAAAGGACACCTATATAAAGGGGCTATTATGAGATAAAGGACACCTATATAAAGGGGTTATTATGAGGAGATAAAGGACACCTATATAAAGGGGTTATTATGAGGAGATAAAGGACACCTATATAAAGAGGTTATTATGAGATAAAGGACACCTATATAAAGGGGTTATTATGAGGAGATAAAGGACACCTATATAAAGAGGTTATTATGAGGAGATAAAGGACACCTATATAAAGGGGTTATTATGAGGAGATAAAGGACACCTATATAAAGAGGTTATTATGAGGAGATAAAGGAGACCTATATAAAGGGGTTATTAAGAGGAGATAAAGGACACCTATATAAAGAGGTTATTATGAGGAGATAAAGGACACCTATATAAAGGGGTTATTATGAGGAGATAAAGGACACCTATATAAAGGGGTTATTATGATGAGATAAAGGACACCTATATAAAGGGGTTATTATGAGGAGATAAAGGACACCTATATAATTGTGGGTTTTTATTCAAACCACCAGCTGTGCTCTTTTCATAAATAACTACAGATATTCACTTTATTTCACACAACTTTATTGGTTATTATAATATCACACATTATAATTTATCCTTCAACCATTCAAAACCTTTCATTAAAACACATGATTCCAGACAGTGATCCTCTTCCCTTAATTCTCTAACGATGTCCATTTCCCTGAGGTTCTGGGCTCTGACTGGTTCTCTATGTCCGTTTCCATGACAGGGAGTGTGCAAGAGCACACTGTAGGAGAAGTGTGGAGAGTCACATCTCTAACCATGTCATCAGACACAGATCAGTGAGCCTTTGAACAACACAGCAAGGATGGCATGATGGAGATAGTAGATATCATGGGGACTATAAACATCACTGGAGAATACAGTAGCTTACATCCCAGAATGCAGCTTGATTATATACTGCATGAGAAACACTGTTGGCATACAAAATTTCATTTAGGAATAAAGCAATATTTAAAAAAGGTCCAATGCAGCCGTTTCATGTCAATATCAAATCATTTCTGGGTAACAATAAAGTACTTCATTGTGATTTGAATTAAAATGGTCAAAAATAAACAAAAGTAGATTGTTAACAACGGGTCTGTCTGGGAGTGGTCTGAGTGGGGAGGGGAAAACTCAAAATGTGCTGTTATTGGCTGAGGGGTTTAGAACTCTTCTTTCTTATTGGTTTATTAACTAATTCACCCCATAGTGATGTCACCGTGGAAGGCCAAAACTCCATCCTGCCAAAACAGGCTGGAATGTCAAACAGTCTATTCAAACAACTCTTACACTAAAAAAGGACATTATCATAATGTTCACAATTTCACAGTGTTATTCCAAACTCATAGTGTGGACATATATAGAAATACATATTTCTGAGTGCACTGGGCCTTTAAAACAACAACTTGTAACAAAACAAATGTATAGCATTAGGCCTGATGCTGACTCATGGTCAGATGGGATAGTAGTGAAGTACAACATGACTGTTATATCAATGACTGGAACAGAGTTAGAGCCATTTCAGTTCTATTCAGTCAAGTCATTAAAGTGGATCCAAATTAAAAAAGAGGGATTTGAAAACTCCTCATAGAATACAATGGGCAATGTTTATTTGACTTCCTGAATTAAAGGTGAAGGCAGGTCCATTATGAGGATTACAGTAGCTGCAAAATGGAGCTCAGAAAATACATAAGTTGTTTAGTCTGGCCAAGAGACGCTAGAACCGTTTATAGTGTGTATCTGTCAATACTAACAGTACAGTGTGTGTGTGTGTGTATCTGTCAATACTAACAGTACAGTGTGTGTGTGTGTGTGTGTGTGTGTGTATCTGTCAATACTAACAGTACAGTGTGTGTATCTGTCAATACTAACAGTACAGTGTGTATCTGTCAATACTAACAGTACAGTGTGACATGTATCTGTCAATACTAATAGTACAGTGTGTACCTGTCAATACTAATAGTACAGTATGACATGGATATAAATCATACAAAGGGGGAATGAATTGAATGCACTTCTTTGTGTTAGAGGAGGTACCTCTGATGGACAGACTGGGTGAGGAAGAGAAGGGTTTGTGTTAGAGGAGGTACCTCTGATGAACAGACTGGGTGAGGAAGGGAAGGGTTTGTGTTAGAGGAGGTACCTCTGATGGACAGACTGGGTGAGGAAGGGAAGGGTTTGTGTTAGAGGAGGTACCTCTGATGAACAGACTGGGTGAGGAAGAGAAGGGTTTGTGTTAGAGGAGGTACCTCTGATGGACAGACTGGGTGAGGAAGGGAAGGGTTTGTGTTAGAGGAGGTACCTCTGATGGACAGACTGGGTGAGGAAGAGAAGGGTTTGTGTTAGAGGAGGTACCTCTGATGAACAGACTGGGTGAGGAAGAGAAGGGTTTGTGTTAGAGGAGGTACCTCTGATGAACAGACTGGGTGAGGAAGGGAAGGGTTTGTGTTAGAGGAGGTACCTCTGATGAACAGACTGGGTGAGGAAGAGAAGGGTTTGTGTTAGAGGAGGTACCTCTGATGAACAGACTGGGTGAGGAAGGGAAGGGTTTGTGTTAGAGGAGGTACCTCTGATGAACAGACTGGGTGAGGAAGGGAAGGGTTTGTGTTAGAGGAGGTACCTCTGATGAACAGACTGGGTGAGGAAGGGAAGGGTTTGTGTTAGAGGAGGTACCTCTGATGAACAGACTGGGTGAGGAAGAGAAGGGTTTGTGTTAGAGGAGGTACCTCTGATGAACAGACTGGGTGAGGAAGAGAAGGGTTTGTGTTAGAGGAGGTACCTCTGATGGACAGACTGGGTGAGGAAGGGAAGGGTTTGTGTTAGAGGAGGTACCTCTGATGAACAGACTGGGTGAGGAAGGGAAGGGTTTGTGTTAGAGGAGGTACCTCTGATGAACAGACTGGGTGAGGAAGAGAAGGGTTTGTGTTAGAGGAGGTACCTCTGATGGACAGACTGGGTGAGGAAGGGAAGGGTTTGTGTTAGAGGAGGTACCTCTGATGAACAGACTGGGTGAGGAAGAGAAGGGTTTGTGTTAGAGGAGGTACCTCCACAGGAAAAGGAGAAGATGAGGATGTGGTTGGTTGTTTATCAGTGGAGGAGAGAAGAGAGGAGAGGGGAGGTGTGAAAGGAGAGGAGAGGTGTGAGGAGAGGAGAGGTGTGAGGAGAGGAGAGGTGTGAGGAGAGGAGAGGTGTGAGGAGAGGAGAGGTGTGAGGAGAGGAGAGGTGTGAGGAGAGGAGAGGTGTGAGGAGAGGAGAGGTGTGAGGAGAGGAGAGGTGTGAGGAGAGGAGAGAGGACAGAGATGTGCAGTGAGGAGAGGAGAGGTGTGAGGAGAGGAGAGGTGTGAGGAGAGGAGAGGAGAGGTGTGAGGAGAGGTGTGAGGAGAGGAGAGGTGTGAAGAGAGGAGAGGTGTGAAGAGAGGAGAGGTGTGAGGAGAGGAGAGGTGTGAGGAGAGGTGTGAGGAGAGGAGAGAGGACAGAGATGTGCAGTGAGGAGAGGAGAGGTGTGAGGAGAGGAGAGGTGTGAGGAGAGGAGAGGTGTGAGGAGAGGAGAGGAGAGGTGTGAGGAGAGGTGTGAGGAGAGGTGTGAGGAGAGGAGAGGTGTGAGGTGAGGTGTGAGGAGAGGAGAGGTGTGAGGTGAGGTGTGAGGAGAGGAGAGGTGTGAGGAGAGGAGAGGTGTGAGGAGAGGAGAGGTGTGAGGAGAGGAGAGGTGTGAGGAGAGGAGAGGTGTGAGGAGAGGAGAGGTGTGAGGAGAGGAGCGGTGTGAGGAGAGGAGAGGTGTGAGGAGAGGAGCGGTGTGAAAAGGCAAGCAGCAGTGAGACTGGAGAGATCGTGAGGTTTGTCTTTCTATCCGTTAGTTCATTTTCCTCTTCCTGGAGCGCATTCGTCTCCTCCTCTGGCGAAACAGGTGGCGGAAGTTGATGAACAGGCCTGGGAAGAAAAAAACACTACTTTTTATAATTTAAAATATTTTTTAAGCGCTAACCCCATCCACTTGGCATGCCAGAAAAGTGTACGGCTAGGGTGGAGGGTTAGGGTGGAGGGTTAGGGTGGAGGGTCAGGGTGGAGGGTCAGAGAGTGGTACTAACTGACCGAGGAACATGAGGACCAGGTAGATCTTCAGAGTGAAGGAAAAGCTGAAGGACGAGCCCAGGACCGTAGGTAGAGGGATGCTGTACAGACGGGTCTCATCAAAGATAGGCAGGGACTGGATCACAGCTATAGCTAAGAGGGAACAGAAAGGACAGACAGGAATACATAGCAACACTTGGATATCTGGGTAATAACTAAGTAATATCTTGTTTGACTACAAACATCATAACTCTATTATTTACATACAATTTACATAATAAGTGAATATAGCAGGCATAGAGCTCTCTGAGGAGTGTGTGTGTGTGTGTGTGTGTGTGTGAGACAGGTCCACTGACCCTCTGCTAGCACCCCCAGAGGGTAGAGGGGCATCCAGATGGAGTATCTGAGCCAGGTCAGCAGCTTCCAGTCTGTGTCGATGCAGGCCAGCATGTAGAATGGATACCTGGGACACACAACAAAACAACAGACTATTTTAGCATCGATGCAGGTCAGCATGTAGATCAGGTATATAACAGGCTGCTACAACTAGCCTCCCTAGCTGGTAATATAATGTCCATTCATGGTTAAATGAAGATCTGTAGGTCAAATCGTATTTGTCACATGTGGTAAATATGTAGATATAGATAGGTGTAAAGTAACTAGGCAACAGGATATATAATAAACAGTAGCAGCAGCGTATGTGATGAGTCTAAAAAGTTAGTGCAAAAAGGGTTAATGCAGATAGTTAAATAGTTAACTAATAGCTACCCAGGTTAACTATTTAGTAGTCTTATGGCTTGGGGGTAGAAGCTGTTCGGGGTCCTGTTGGTTCCAGACTTGGTGCATCGGTATCGCTTGCCGTGCGGGAGCAGAGCAGAGTCTTTGATAATTTTTAGGGCCTTCCTCTGACACCGACTGTTATAGAGGTCCTGGATGGCAGGGAGCTTGGCCCCAGTGATGTACTGGGCCATACTCACAACCTTCTGTAATGTCTTGCGGTCAGAGGCCAAGCAGTTGCCATACCAGTCAGTGATGCAGACAGTCAAGATGCTGCAGCTGTAGAACATTTTGAGGATCTGAGGGCCCATGCCAAATCTTTTCATGCCTTCTTCATGACTGTGTTGGTGTGTGTGGACCATGTCAATTCCTTAGTGATGTGGACACCGAGGAACTTGAAGCTCTCAACCCGCTCCATTACAGCCCAGTCGTGGATGGGGGCATGCTCGGCCGTGGGTTTTCTGTAGTCCACGATCAGCTTCTTTGTCTTGTTGACGTTGAGGGAAAGGTTGTTGTCCATGCACCACACTGCCAGGTCACTGACCTCCTCCCTATAGGCTGTCTCATCATCATTGTTGATCAGGACAACCACCGTCGTGTTGTCAGCAAACTTAATGACGGTGTTGGAGTCGTGCGCTGCCACACAGTTGTGGGTGAACAGGGAGTACAGGAGGGGACTAAGCATGCACCCCTGAGAGGCCCCCGTGTTGAGGGTCAATGTTGCTTACCCTCATCACCTGGGGGGCAGCCCGTCAGAAAGTCCAGGGTCCAGTTGCAGAGGGAGGTGTTCAGTCCCAGGGTCCTGAGCTTAGTGATGAGCTTGGAGGGCACTATGGTGTTGAATGTTGAGCTGCAGTCAATGAACAACATTCTCACATAGGTGTTACTGTCTAAATCTTACATCGGCTACAGAGAGCGAGATCACACAGTCGTCCGGAGCAACTGGTGCTCTCATGCATGGTTCAGTGTTGCTTGCCTCGAAGCGAGCACAGAAGACAATTAGCGCGTCTGGTAGGCTTGCGTCACTGGGCAGCTCACAGCTGGGTTTCCCTTTGTAGTCCGTGATAGTTTGCAAGCCCTGTCACATCAGAGCCGGCATAGTAGGATTTGATCTTAGTCCTGTATTGACGCTTTGCCTGTTTGATGGCTCGTCGGAGGTTGTAGTGGGATTTCTTATAAGCGTCCGGATTAGTGTCCCGTTCCTTGAAACCGGCAGCTCTAGCCATTAGTGCAGATGTTGCCTGTAACCCATGGCTTCTTATTGGGGGGGTATGTATGTATGTATGCATGCATGCATGCATGCATGCATGCATGCATGTATGTATGTATGTATGTATGTATGTATGTATGTATGTATGTATGTATGTATGTATGTATGGTCATTGTGAGGATGACGTCATCGATGCACTTATTACCGAAGTCGGTGACTGATGTGGTAAACTCCTCAACGTAATCGGTTGAATCCCGGAACATATTTCAGTCCGTGCTAGCGAAACAGTCTTGTAGATGTCTGTTGTTCGGATATCATGGCAGTAATGGTGCTGAGTACCCAGAGTACAATGTACTGTTATAATCTCCACCAGGCACAGCCAGAAGAGGACTGGCCACCCCTCAGAGCCTGGTTCCTCTCTAGGTTTCTTCTTAGGTTCTTGCCTTTCTAGGGAGTTTTTCCTAGCCACCGTGCTTCTACACTTGCATTGCTTGCTGTTTGGGGTTTTAGACTGGGTTTCTGTACAGCACTTCGTGACATCGTCTGATGTAAGAAGGGCTTTATAAATACATTTCATT